>NC_054057.1:23110816-23264316 GCF_017639655.2 Falco naumanni | reverse complement strand
TCTGAGCTGTAGCTCAATACAGGGCCTGATGCCGGGGTAAGGCCCGGAGCAAAGTCATCAACGGTGCACTCAAAGTATCATCTGGTGCAGTACATGCATTTTCTTTGTTCCATTTGGTGAGTGCACAGCTCAGTGTCCCGTTCACAAGATGAAGCTGGCAACTGGTATAGACAGATAGATATGAGACTGAGAGATCGAGAGAGGTAGATATAGATAGATACATCACATGAGGTATTGGTGGATGAGAAATTCATGCTTTAGAATCACTAATCTCAGATGTCTCCTGTCTAGATATCATGAAACATGTTGCACTGTATCTTTCTGTAAGGACAAATGTCCAACAAGGACAGATTAAGGCTGGTAAACTGGCTGGATTCCTGACTAGATTGGAGTTTGCACCCAGGTGGCCGAGAGGATAACCCAGCAGTTTGCAGGGACTCCATAGAGCCCCTGGAATGCCACCTGATTTACAAACTTTATTGCCATACTTTACCTGGGACAACTTTAACGAGGGATGCTCTGCTAGTAGTGTAGTAGTAGAGCATTAACACTTTATGAAAAAGATAACTGGCAAATTCTCACTGCTATAGATATGCAAGGCCAAGATGAAATTACTTAGATGCTGTTTACCTATATTTCCTGTTGCCATTAAAAAAGCAGACAAAGCCCTCATATGTACATTGGAACTGTGACAATGGGCATCCATCAGCTACTGAAATAATTATTTAAGAGGCTGATGAAAAGGCTGAAGACTGCAAGATTTCCATGGTATTTGAGAATGTTTTAACTTTTAAGTGTTGGCTAGTAGATTTAAGGCTTAGAGAAAAACCTAGCCATTTCCTAGGGGAGTGTCTAAATGCCATGTTTCACCTCAGAATGTGTACGTCCAATTCACTGCATCAGCAACGGAGAAAAAAAAAGAAATGTTGATGGTTCCTTTAGATATGTGATATTTCCCACCCATGACTGACACAACTATACCAGGCAATGTTAAAGTAGGATTGGATGTGCTATGAAAAACTGGGGGTTTTTTGATAATGATTATTTCATTCAAGGAACTGGTTTAAATTCTGCTAGAGGAATCTATATAAATTCCATCTTCTGGAGTAGGGCTTGTGACTACACCCTGCAAAATACTGCTAAATCTTTTCACATGCAGTTTGATGGCTCAGTTGGGAGAAAAGCAGAGACAATTCCCCAGAGAGAGGCTGAAAGTATCCCAGATCATTTAAAGGGGATGTTAATTATAACAACCTAAATATCAGCACCGTTAGCAATTTAATTTCTTATTATAGCATGGAAAAAAGGAGATAAACAGATTATTTATGCTTCTTCTGTGTGGAATGTTATGATTTTGGTGTCTTTATTGGATGTAGCCTGTTAGAGGGACCATGCTTTTCCCTGTATGTTCCCTGCCTGATAATTAACATGTACAGGATGCTTTTAAATAGCAAACAAAGGAAACTCACTCTGCTAGTTAGTTTGGTCATTGTATACCAAAACACCTCATGTGAAACAGTAGCAGTTTAAATTTCCTGGAAGAAGAAAACGTTCTTCTTATGAAAATGATGTTAATAACAATGAAGTGCCTTAACACAACCATACATCTGAAGTCAAAGAAGGTACAAGTAACTTGAACAAAAGTTTGTATTTAAGAGCTGGAGAGCTCAGACTTCTTATGTAGCCAGCCTGAAAGTGCAGAAATTTCTGCAGAAACTAATGCTCATTTTGTCCATGTGTAAAACCCAGCTCGTTGCCTAAGTTTTCCTTCAGCAATCACAGCAGATTAAAAAAAATATAAATAATCCTTGCATATTTAAGATGAAAGGGGATTAGAAAAAAGAAAAATCACTAGGCCTTGACCCATCTGATTTTATAGTATGACATTCAAAAAAACTAGTGATGAATATGGTGTAAGTAGCTAGGAAGATTAGTTAGCTTAGACAATTGCAGAAAGAGTATGGTGGACAAGAGATGACCTGCTAGAGTAGAGATGATCCTGATAACTAAAGATCAGTCCTCCTTCCACTGAAATCTAGCAAGATCCCCAGTGTTAGCAGAAGTAGAAAGATGCAGGTTTCTTGCTAAGGACCACCAGCAGGAATGATGTATGTCAAAGTCTGTGAAGGGCTACAGCGAGCATCCTTAGAAAATGCAGACTCTTAAATGAGGGATGTTATTTTGAAAAATCTGGCTATTTTCTGACAATTTTCCATTTTTTCCAATGGCACTAATAACAACCAAAAATCCAAATAATGAAAGAATCTAAAGCAAAATAAAAATTCTGTGTGAGGCTGTAAACTGAATTGTGACAGCAAAAGAAATTCTGAAAGGGAAACCGATAGTGAAATTCATAAGACCAGTTTAACCTTATAAGATAAATGAAATGAGAAGAATTATAAGTAAATAACAAACTTAATTGACTAGTAATTCACGTCTGCAATATTTTTGTAAGTTTAAGTATGTTCCTCAACATGACAATGTTACATTATATTGCCATTAATCCAGAAGGGTAAAAAATTGCAAGCAGGCTGCAAGAAAAATCATGATATTGGCTCCAATTTTATTTTTTTTTTTTTATTACAGTTCAGTAGTCCATTTCCCAGCCCTCCTCCAGAAATATAGCAGGTAGTATATTGCCTTTAAAAGAAATTCGGCTTCCACTAAAGATCTACATTAGACTAGTACAGTGGTACATCACTAAGAGATTCCAACTGATTAGTTCTTTCCCTCCTCAGGCCCTATTCCATTTGCCTTCCCTGCATCAGTTCCCTGTCAGTACTGCAGATAAGATTTTTGCCTTGACCTTGACCTTTATATCCCTCCCAAACGTGGTCACATTCACACCCCAGTTCTGCATCCCTTTGCAGGCCATGCACCTGTCCCTGTACCTCCAGCTGCTCCTCCTGCAGACTGAATATTTTGACATGGTATCACCTCATACCCCTCTTTTTCTTCCACCAGCTACCTCTTGAGACCTCTCTGCTGCAGTAGGCAGCCAAGCAACAAGGGGGTTGCATGGACGGGAGCAAGATGTACTGGCCAAGTACTCAGTGGCCAGAAATTGGTGCTATTTCTCCATATTCTGGTGCTGCACCTGAGGCTGCCCCGGGAAAGCAAAGCAGATGTGCCCATTTCATAGAATTTATTCCAATAAGGTCTTTGCCTATTAGCAAAAAAGTGACTGTCTTGATAGCTCTGTCTGCTAGTGGGTGACACCTGGATAACCAGCAACCAGTTAAAGTCCTTGAATGTGTTCAGTGGAGTATTCACTGGGATTGGAGGGAAAGTGGAGGGTGGTGTAACTTTGAGTGGTAGGAAGACTGGCTCTTGGCATGACTTAATATCAGGTCTTTTGCGTTGCAGCTTATGTCAGCCAGGTACCTGGTTCTTCTGATTGCATGCTCCTGGAACAACGGATGCAGCAAAAAGGGAATATAAGCGCACAGCCTGGAGGCCTGTAATTTTCAAGGCATAGGCTGAGAAGAAGTGGGGACTTAAAGTAGGCTGAAGAAATGCAGAAGTATTGTGTGTGATGTAACTTGTAGCCGAAATGTCCTGTGGTTGTGCTATCTTCTGTCAGAGAAATGGGTTTTGGCACCAGCAAACAGGTCTTCTGCAAGAGCCAATTCCTGTTTGCAGGAAAATGTCATAGACAAGTCTCAGAGGTCAGTTTCTTTTGGAGGGCCAATCCAGATGTGTGGAAAAATCATTACCTTTTATTAATACATAGCTTTTGTCTTGCTATTGCGTCTTGCAAGTCCAATTTCACTGAAGCAGACGTGAAAGATGTTAAGGAAGGCACCTCCTTAAACAGAGCTGGCCATTTTCATTTTGTTTAGCTGAAGGGTCTTCGATGCTCTATGCTTCTTGTTATGTGCTTCATTGCCAAGGTGCTGAAACATTTACAGTACATTTCAAATGGCAAATGTCACCCACTCTCCATCATTTTTTGTTTTCTGCTTGGCCTGACCATTCAGACAGGCACAGGCAGAAACCTTGGTTGCTGTTTCTGTATTTTCCTTCTCTCAAGACTTTCACTGCTCAGAAACGCATCAGGCATCTTTTTATTTATTTATTTATTTCTCTTTCATAAGCATTCTGTCTGCTTTTTAGTTTTTAAAATTTCTTGTCTGTCTTAATTTTGATGCAAGTTGAGTGTAGTGAAATGTTTGGGTTTTCTAGATATTAAATCAGAAAAGTGTGGCTTGAACAGGGCTGGTGTGAATCAGAATTAAAACCACCATCATCACCACCACCACCAAAGCAAACAAAAAAAAAACAAACCAGGAAGATGAAATATAGTTTTGTGATGTGACAAGATGTCCAAACTCTCAGGAAATCGGAATTTCTTTTTTCAAAAGAAATTCCTCTTAGGAGGAATACTGATTTGAAGGGCCACCCTCAGCTTAAAATCATGTCCCTGTTTGAACATCTTTTCCACCTACTGTTAAAAGCAGTATCTTCAGATCACCGATACAGAATTCTAAATGGTTAGACAAACAGGATTTTCCACATTAATTTTTTTCTTTTATAAAGTAACCTTTTGTATGTTGGTTAATTTCCCCTGTTACTTTTAAAGGCTTTCATTATGCAGAGGGGAAAAAAAAGTTGAAGAAAAAAATTGATTGCAAAAATACAAAGGAATAGGCAATAGGCAGAAAAAGAGAGAAGGGAACTATGGGCCAGACGACTCATATAGCTCTGAAACGTATCTCTAAAGGGGTCAGAGGTTTGCCTAAACATTCTGTATACCTCACCCCCCCACCCCCGGTATATATACATATGTCTAAACCAAAACATTCACAGCACCATATCACTCTTACCATAATATCATGAAACAGCTAACATTTTCCTAGGAAAATGGGACTGGAAAAGGAAGCCATATAAGATGAAAAAAGGTGGAAGAATATCAGCTCTTGCTATCTGTATTTAGATCCTGCTGTTGCACACGCCTCCTCCCCACGCAGCGCTGTGCCTGCCAGCAGTATCGGTTGGGCAACCAAGGGCTGCTCGTTCTGAGTGAGGGCAGATTTAGCCCGTTGGTACACGATGAAATCGTTGGCTATGGAGTCGCCGCACCAGGTCACAGGCTGTCATCCTTTCCACCGCGTCCCAGTGCTTGCCTTTAGCTACGCGCGGTGTCCAGGAGTCAGGTGCTGGGGATCTGCTGGCCTGGGTGTGCGTGGCAGGTTGGATGCTGTGCACCTTTCACCGTGAAAGCATCTGACTGCTGCGTCTGCCCTGAAAGTCAGGGTGCACCGACCCCCTGCTGCCAAATGCACACAAACGAGCCTCCCTGGGATTGCCAGTGCCATTGGTCTGACCACACCTGGGACATCCATAAATTATAGGCACCTCTTCAAAGCTATCACTTTGCACCTAGAGAAAATTTCTGGGTGAAAAAAGAGCAACCTAGTTAGTCTGAGGAAATCTAGGTTGAAATGGCCTTTGGGTTGCATGATTGCCTTCTCTTTGTTTCTAAAAAACTCAGGATGCCCCAAACCACAAATAACCCACAGCTTTGTTTTGTAATAAAATGAGCATTTTCAACGGTGAGACTAAGGGAAGCTTCATGAAACGTACAGTATCAGAGGTCAGTCTTTCATTTCCATCAGCAAATGTGCCTTTCTTCAAGAACCATTGATTTTTGTGGGACTTCTCAAATGCTTAGGGGAGAGCCTGAGCTTAGGTACCTTGCTAAATCATCTACATCAGTAACAAACCTTTACTTGGCTCTGCTGTGAGCCAGGTTATGAACAAAGGTGCATATGAAGAATTTGACATTGTGATGGCAACAACTTAAACACAGACACTTTTCCCAAGAGCCAGCCCCACCTTTTGACTTTGATGGAAAACGCTTGTGATAATGTTCATTTATGGTTTCTCAGATTTTTTTTTAATACCAGGGGAGCAACCTGTGGGACAAGAAAAAGGCAAGGTGTCTTGTCGGGATGTATGGTTTCCCGAAGGATGGACATATTGGAACAAACAAGTTTTGGCACCCTAGCTCCTGGTGTTTGTGCACCGCAGCGTGCGTGGCTGTGATGTGCTCGGGGGGAGGATGGAGCCCTGTTCTGCAGCTGCAGGCCGGCGGGGCCTGGCAGGGAGGGTGCTGTGGCAGGAGGAGCGGGCGAAGGCACCGCCTTCACCCTTCCCCTCGCCCAAGCGCTTGCATTTTTCCCCGAAAGCGCTGGTTTTCGGTGTCACATGGCTTAGGTGAAACTTTCCTTGAAGTCTGTCAGTCAAGTCACCCCGCGGAACCAGAACAAGCGGGACCCTGGGGAGCTGCAGCACACGCACAGAACCTACCGGAGGGCACGAGTGTCCGTGACCCCCCCCCCCCCCCCGCCCGGCCCAATGCCCTGATTTTCTAGGGGGCTGGGGAAGGCGCCGGACTTCTCGCGGCGGGAGCAAAGGGGGGTCCCAGCGCACCGGTGCGCGAGGAGCCGGGGCTGCAGATGCAGGCTGAGCTGGGGGATGGAGCGGGGGAGGAGGAGGGGGAGAGGGAGGAAGCCGACCCGAGGCGTAGGGGGGGCCGCTCCGGGGGGGGGGGGGGGGGGGGGGGCGCCGTCACCCCGCTTTGCCTCCCGGCTGTGGGCGGGGTGTCGCCGCCTTCGGGCCGCCGCCGGGGCGGGCCGGGCCGGGCCGGGGGGGATGGCGGGGGAGGAGGAGGAGGAAGGGGGGGAGCGGGGGGTGTCATGCCGAGAGCGCGCGTCGCAGCCCGCCAGGCCGCGGCCCGACCCGCACCCCGGGGCGCAGCCCGCCGCTCTCCGCCGCGCCCCCAGGCAGGCGGCCCCGCTTCCCGCCGGGCCCGGGGCAGCCGCGGCCCCGGCAGCAGCCAGCCGCGGCCCGGGCGGGGGGAGAGCAGGGGGGAAGGAGAGCGGAGCCCTCTCCGCCGCTTAGAGGAAGGGGGAAGGGAGGGGGGAAAGTTTAGCGGAGGGTGTTTGAATTAGGAGTTATCCCTAAAGAGCCTTTCCCCTGCTCTGATCCAGAGGGCAGCGCTGGGAAGAGGGGGCGGCGGCGGCCAGGAGCCCTGCAACATCTGTAAAACTTGCAGGAGGCGACGGAGAGGAGCGTGCGAGAGGGGGGGAAAGCGAAGGGACAACTTTTCCGACACGTGAGTATCTCGGCGCGGTGTGTTTATTCTCCTCCTTCGGTGGCTGCGCTGAGCCAAAACAATGCCGGGCGGCAGGGCTGGGGGCAGACGGGCGGGACGGGACGGAGGGGTCCCCCCTTCCCTCCGAAAAGTGTCTAATACCAGGCGGTGGATTTAGCATTATTATTTTTTTTTCCGGTTCCCCTCCACTTCTTTTTCTCCTCCCCCCCCCCGGCTCTTTTTGTTGAGCCAAATCGGAGATGTCAGTCAGTGCGGGTGAGTCAGAAGGGATCAGATTACAAGATCACTGAAACTGATGTGGGATCCGCGCACACCCCCCCACGGCGGCAGCGGCGCGGGCTGCTCCCCGCGGGAGGCGGGTAGGGATAAAACAGCCACCAACAGCGCCCGCCGGCCCTCCTCTGCCGCCCTTGTCCCGTGTGTGCCCCGCGCGTCCCCCCTCCGCCCCGGGGAATGCCCGCCGGCCGCGGCGGGGGCCGGCTCCGCTAGCCGCGGCGGGGGGAGCGGCTGGGGGCGAGCCGCGGCGGCCCCGGCCCTCGCCCATGGGCAGCGCGGGGGCTCGGCGGCAGCGGCGGCAGGTACGTACCCACTTGGGCGAGAAGTTCTTTGTTCCCCGGGCTACTTTCTCGTCTCCCCAGCGCTCCTTCCCCGCTCCCGGGCCCCCTTCCCGCTTCCCGAACTTGGAGGCGGGGGGCGGCAGGGGGGCAGCGGGGTGCCTAACCCCCAAAATGGCAGTCACGGAGCGCGGGAGCGGAGGCTGCGGGGGGAGGCGGGGGCAGCCGCCGCTCCGGGCCGGGCCGGCGGGGCTCGGCCGGTCACGTCCCGCGGCGGAGCTGCCGATTTGCGAAGGGCAGCTGCTTCTTTTTATCCCCCCCCCCTCCTACTTTTTCTCTTCACCCGCCCTCCCTCCCCGAACAACTCCCGGGCGTTTTCACGCCCGTGAGGCGGGCCGCAAACTTCGCCGGGGGAAAGGCGCTGTCACATCTGGCGGGGTGGCGGGGCGCTCGGGGCCGGGGGGTGCGGGGGCGGCCGCGGCTCCCCACGGGCGGCCTCCCTGAGGGGAAAGCTGTGTCCCGGCCGGGTGCGGGGGGTGCGAGCGCGTTTTCCATGCGGGGGGCGTGTGCGGCGCGGCGTGGGGCGCCCGTCCTCGCTGCCGCCGCTGCTGTTGGCACTGGGTCAAGCGGGGCGGCCGGCGGCGGGCCGGGCTGAGGGCGGGAGGAGCGGGGCGGCGGCCCGCGCTGAGGCGGGAGGCGCGGGGCGTGGGGGGCCGGTGGCGGGCCGGGCCGGCAACCGCGGCCCGTCCTCGCAGTCGCGGAACTTTGACGGGTCCGAGGAGGAGCGCAGCCCACGGTGGCCGTAGTCAGCCCGTAAAGCCGGGGTGGTGACACAACTCCCGCGCCTCGGGCGGCCCGGCGCGCAGCCGCCGCTGCCCGCTCCCAAATAAATCTCGCACCACGTGAAAAGGTAAAAGGAAATCCCCGCCGGCCCTACCTCACCCCCCGAATTTTCCTTTTAACCGTCTGATGCGTAGTTTTGATCCGGTCCTGTGGGTACGTTGTCCGTGGCCTTCTGCCAGTTCGTATGTAGATATATTTATGTAAAACATTTTCTCCCAGCTCCTTGCCAGCTGTTCCGCATTTTCCAGCTGCCACTTCAGTTTGAAATGATGGACTGTACGGATCTCAAAGAGCCTTTTAGTCCAAGGTACGGATAGCTGTCCGTTTGATACACGGTGTCACGTTTTAGAGGCTACTTGGCTAGAGGAGCGTTAGGTAGCAACCCACAGCAAAAAACACTCCTCGCTGTCGCACCCCTGCTCCTTCCCGCTTGGTTTTCAAGGCTCAATAAACGTGATTTTTTTAAAGTTTTTTTTTTAAAGCTTCAGTGTGCAGACTTTATTTCTTTTGCGTGTGCTACAGAAAAACTTGGAAGCGAAAATTTTCAGGGGCCTGAGGGTATGTGGCTGATTAAATCAACAAACATTTTTCAGAGGGCACAGCTGCCCCTCTTTATAGGGCATGATGTAGGTACCTGTTTTGAAGCTGTTTAAATCGGTGGAATAGCAAGAAATCACCAAGTTTCTCAGTCTTACAAAATTGTTCTTGATGTGGTGTTCAGCGAGATTACCGATTGAAATCTGCAAGAACCGGCCTTAAGTAGTTTGAATATTTGTGCAATTGCATTGTAATTTGGAAAGGTGCCTCACTGATTGATTCCTATAATTATTTCATTTAGGTCCTTTATTAAAAATTAATAACGATCTGACAGTTTCTTAATTACATATGTCATGATTATTTTGAAGGAAGACGAATGCAGCGTTTTAAAAGTAAAGTAACCTTAAAACGTAAAAATTGCCGTGCCTGCGCTACTATTTCGGTTGAGGAGATATATATTAAAAGTAATGGTGAATGAGTTTCACAATGTAAACTGTAGGCAGCCTCCTGAGAGTTTGTTTATATAATGAAGGTTTGGGTTTAACTAGTGAGTATGTAAATACTTTCAGCTTAGTGTATAGGCCAATTCTAAAAACATAAATAATAGTAACTATGAGAGAAGGCTATTTTAAGGGGGAGGATTATGTGATTTTGAATGAGTAAGAAGAATGAGTAAGAAAAGGACTCCCTCAGAGTGTGTGTATGTATTGTTTTAAGCAGCAGTGGAAGTAAAACTGGCTTGAGGTGCCTAGATGAATGCACTCTTGCATTCTGCTAATTGCACGTGGTTTTCAGTAGGACATGCTGTTTTCTAAAGCTTTTCTGTGGAAGTACTACAGAACAAAGACATCACCTGTGTTTTCCTGCTTAAGTAACGTTTTTGGCTTGAGAAGGCATGCAGTGGCCCCGGCAGCGTTTACTGCTACAAGTAATCTGCAGTTGTGAAGGATACCTTGTGCATTTTCAAAACCAAAACCACTTTGTAATCAAGAAATTAAAGTATCGATGGTAATTTCAAAAGAAAGTAATTTCTGTTGATTTTGGAATTGGTGTTATAGAGCCAAAACACTCAAGTCTTGAGATAGCATTGTAATTTGTTCATTTTGCAGATTACTTGAATTTTTTAACAAGATAAATGTGTGCATTTGATACTGACCCATAAAAGTTCCAGTTACGCTTCCTGCCTTTTTTGGGAAAGCTGTTCCATTACCTGCACTCTGTAGCATGTTTGAATTTCAGCCTGCGAATTCCAGAAAGGAATGGTATATTTTTGTGTTGCCAGGTGTTAGTGAAAGGTTAGTCATCTTTGCCTGATAAATAAGGAATCTGATGGTTATTAAAGCAGGATTTATTTGGAGTTATGGAAGGAAGCAGTTTAATGATCGGTGTTGCGTGCACTCATCTATATGGAGACAGTAATGTACAAAGAAAAAGCAGACTTGAAGGAAAAGTGAATCAACGAGTCATGAAATCCTCAGGAAAACCTTAGTAATGGAATGTTAATGCTTTTAGACTATAGTAGATTACCTTAAAAGTCAGGCTTTTCTTCTTTATGCAATTGTTGTAAATCCCTAGCTAAAGAATACTTTGAAGAAGGGTTTAGTTTTTCTGGCACTCATATTCTGTAGTCATTCTGATTGTTTTGGAAGAGTCAAGAAATTTTCTGCCAACTTGCAGTTAGGCAATTAAAATGCTGAAATGGCTACAGAGGAAGCTTTTTATTCAACAAAAGGTTCAGCTGTAATAACGATTTCAAGTTGTATTTTAACCATAGGTTTTATAGACATCCTCCCTTTAGACTTTGTCATTTTTATATGGGAATTGATTTGTTATACTTCAAAATCAAATAAAATGAGACAGAATAAACAAAAATAGGGCCTGGGTACTGCTGCAAACTTTTCAAGTTCTTGCAGTGCATTTTTCATCTTTACTTTTATTTGATAGGTCTGTGAAATAGAGCTGTAGACTGGCAAAGACTTTAAATGAAATTTCACACTTTGATGATTTTTTTTAAACTTTGATATATTGACAGCAAAAGGAGCTGCAAAGCTTTTATATAACTTGAGCAGTAACGCCAAGCAGCAGTCAAACGTCTCTATGCATTTGTGTTTAACTGCAGAAGAAAAACATGTCCATGGGCAGTAGAGGGTTCTTATCAACTCCCTAATCCCAGATCCCAGCAAACCTTGAGGGCATGCCTCAGATCTTGCTGAAATCATTGTAGACTCTCACAGTTTGCAGATTAAGTATGCTATGTGTTCCTGGCTCCAACAACAGTTTTATGAGCTCACTAAGCTTCCTGTTTTAAGATCCTTTTCTGAAGTTTTTAGGAGCTGCTAAAGGCGATGCTGTCTATGGCAAGTGGTACTTGTTAATTTAGGGACACTTCGGATATTTCATTCTGTCTGTCAAAACAGCTAAAATTGCTATTTTTGCGTTGGAAGTCGAGTTGCACTGGAGGGAAAAAAAAAGAGCTCCATTAAAGAGGGATTCTGTTTTAACGTGTTTGTCAGTACACAAGGTTACAAAGTTTATACGAGGCTTGATTTGTTTTATAGGGGCTTGACTTTGACTGGGCTCTTAAAAAGGAGACTTTTTCAGTTGTAATTCTGAGTACAATGCAGCTTTTAGTACATAATTTCTGAGCCTCTTTTAACCAATTGTATTTGTAGCAGCTCATTAAACATACCTTTGAAGTTCTGGTTCTCCTTTAATTTTCAAAGAAGGGAAAATGTATTCTGCCAAGGGTGTGAATTTCAGTGAATCAGGTAGTTAACCCTGGGATTTGTTGACCCTTCTGAAGGGATGGTTTTGCACCTCAAATTCAGTGTCCGATCTTCTTTTCTAGCTGCTAAATAGTTAACTCTTATGTTTTATTCACTGTAATCATGTTTATGTATTTGGTGTAATAGTTTTAATTAAAAAGGAAAATACTTATTGTCCAACAACATGTGTCATGTTATTCCCAAGAGAACTTGAGCCAATTTTGTGCTAAAGGTTATTCAATGAATGAAATTTTGAAAGCCCATTTGTCAAGGTACTGCACGGTTTCTGTTAGTTTTCAACCCCCAAATTCATTGTCTGCATGGCCCAGTCATTAGTCATCAGTGTATTAGTGCTGCCTTCAGGCAATGCTGCCCAGCACTTCTTCACACCATTATAACTCTAAAAGTGTACTCTGCCGACTGGTAGAATTACTGCTCTGATTTCCACTTGGCTGGGTTTGAGGTAAGTCCCCTCCCTACCTTCCAGCTCACTCTAATCCCTGCTTTCTTTTAAGGCAGCTTTCTGCAGAGATTTAGGGGAAAACTTTCTTAAAGGTTGTGCTGGCATCATACTGTGGTTTTGTTGTGGTATACACTGTACATACAAATTGTACCTGCGATACCTTAAATGTATTAAATTGGCTGCTGATCTGAAGAGTTGGTTTCACTCTCTTTAAGAGCAAAACAAGAAACGAGACAATACGTTGATTTGAAAAATGCCTGCAAAATTATTTCCATTACAACAAGGGATGTACTAATTAGGATAGAATGCGTTTGTCTCTAAATAGTTGCTGGGTGTCAGAACTGATAGTATCAGAATCCACTACCAAGAGGTCTGATTGAATAATTTTCTTAGCTGAAGTTTCCACTCTAATGTCAAGTTATTTTTTGCAATCATTGCCAAGGCAATTAATCCTTTTTTTTTTTTTTTTTTTTTTTTTTCTCCAATGATGCTCAAAATACTGCTCTGTTCTTTTGGTATCTGATATTTAGGTCAGGGCTAAAAGACCCCAGTAACCTTTTGGTGGTGTAGAGCTGGACATCCCCCAGCTATGTTTGCTGCTTCGTATGATGCGGTTTTCTTTACATACAAATCTATTACTGTCAAGAAAACCAACTGTGTGTAAAGAATACTTCATCCCACTGCTGAGTGAAGCCTTCATTAGATAAGATGTATGAATACCTGAAACCAAATAGTCAGAAACACAGATCAAGTTAGTGTCACTTCAGTACCATGTCTGCTGTTCTGAACCATGTATATTAAAATGAAATCTTAGTGCTACCGATTCTTAACTAACAGGAGGTGGTTCGATGTGGTTTTGCTTGACCCCTCAAAAAAAAAAAAAAAAAAAAAAAAGGATGCTTTTTCTTGGGAAGTGAGACAGCTGTATAATTCTGTGCTTACACTATTTGAACAGGGTCAGTGGATTGTGAAGTAATTTATACTGCAGCAGTTCAGAATTGTCCTGTCATTTTTTGTCACAAAAATGTGAAGGAGTCATGATGCAGTTTTACTACTGCTATGAGACAGGTGTAAAACCTAAAGTAAACTGTAAAAGCTGGAGATAAAGTTTTATAAAGTACCTTTCACACTTGAAGTTCTTCCTGGATATATGGAGCTCTTTTACGTGTTAAAACATCTGTGTTGGGTTAGAACGTGAAATTCTGGATGAAGGCATCCTTTAACCTGAGAGTATGCTGAGAAGATAAACAGGCTTCCAGGAATGGGACTGGTGATAAAAACATGGCACTTTCAAAAACAGTCTACTTGACTTCTTTAATCTTGTTTTAAAATGCTAATTGTTAAATATGGGATACAGTCTTGTCTTCTTTCATTTGCATATCATAGGTTGGGAACAGAAGGCACATCTTCTTAATAAATGTATATTAAATATGTTCTTCCTTGAGCTCAGTTCCTGTGTAGATTGACGTTGATATATAGATCTAGTTTTGATTCTAAGGAAACTTTCATCTGTTTGGATTGATGAGATAAAGCAAGAAGTGTGAAGGAAGTGGTCATGCCATTGGAATTCACGTTTAGCTCTGGTGCTCTAAATTAGAATATTTCTGCATTTTTCTGTGGCAGTTGCAGTGCCTTCTTATTGATGAACTAAATAAATTGTGATGCAAAGCACACCCATTACAGATGTTTGTAATTTGCTTTACCAAGCTGTTTGTCGACAAACTGGCAAGAAGGGAAAGAAGAAAACATCCTGCATCATCACCGTAAGTGGTCCTAGTGCTAATGACAATATCAGCAGAGGAAGTTGTAGGCTATGTTATCAACACAGCAACTCTTGCCAGTCATTCTCTTCTCTGCATATCCCTGTCCTTCCAATCTTGAGCATATGAATGCTCTGATTCAGGTTCTGTGTTTTACAGAAGGAAGTCACTGTGCTGTTATTTAAGTTTGTTTTGGATTTAATGCTGCTGAATTCCTGAAGAACGATAGGGGCAAAAACCGAGTGTAGGCTTGGTAGGGAAGTTGGAAGTGTCACTGCTCATTTTAAACTATTGCTACAAACATTAAAGTCCACAGTAGATTTCCCTCCCCCCCCCCCCCCCCCCCCCCCCCCCCCCCCGTGCTAATTCTTTTACAGCTAATCTTACTTTGACATAATTATTAGAGTTTTTCCTGTTGCAGAGTTTGAAGCACAAGGACACGTAGGACTGCAAACCAAGCAGTAATGCAGCTTACTGTGAATTTTCTAGCAATATGAGGCAGTTTAAATGGCAAGAGTTCTGGTTTCTTAAGGGTAACTGCATTATGGGTTTTAAACCCATCGCCCACCATAAATATATTTACAGATTTGGAGACTTGAGAAATATGTGGCACTTCCTATATTTTAAGAAATAACCTTTGTTCTTTCCGTTGTCTGTGTTTAGATAGTTTGTAAGAGAGTCAAAATGAGGAGTAAAGAAACCCAAGACCATGTAATTAAAATAACAGATGCTTAGATGTAGAGTTAATGACCTGGTTTGTTTGTTTGGTTTTGGTTGTGGGATCTGGGTTTTTTGGGGGGGGTTGGGTGGGGTTTTTTTTGGTTTTTTTTTTTTTTGTTTTTGTTTGTTTGGGGTTGTGGTTTTGGTGGGGGTTTTTTTTTTTTTTTTTTTTTTCATTTTAAAGTTCATTTACTCTAAAGGCTCTTGGATAATGAATGGTTTATGAATTTTTACCTCAGAGGATACATCATATCTGAAATGTAAAGCCACTAAGATGTGTTGTAAGTTCTGACTCTGAATCCCTCAGCTTTGTGTTGGGTGTCCCCAAACAACTTTTGTGAAGGATGGGCTGGTTGGATATGGACAGTTTGACCTGAATCCTTCAGTGTTTTTATCCATTAAATTCTGTTTACTGGGTAAGAAACTATGAATCACTTCTTTCCTGGCAGAAAGCTGTTTTATTTAGATACAGAGGTTAATCTGTTGAAGTAATATTAAAAACATTTAATTGGGGTTATTCTTAACAGCTTTCTAAATCCCGTAACAAAAGTGGAGATAATCTACTTCTAAGAGTATGTGGGTGATGTGTATTAAAAGCAATTGAGGTGCTGCCTGAGTAGAAAGTGCCACTTAGTGATCTTACAGAGTGTTTTAAATATTTTCAGAACTTTTGATAATCCAGTTTATCTGTAACAGAAGGATGTAAGCAAATGTAATTCCTCTGGAGTCAAGCAATTACTACACTTGATCAGTAGTTCAGTGTATGCTGTAGAGTAGTTTCTCACTTAGGATCTTAATCACGAGGATACTAATAGCACTGCTTTGCCTAGCTGATTGCCTTTGTGTTTGTGATCCTGCATTATTGTTGCCACAAGCTATTTAACCTATCAGGAACAGATCAGATCATCATTAACCAAGCTTTAGGCCTAGTTGTTTTTCAGTCTTCATGGGGGGAAGAAATCAAAGGAATGTAACACAGGAAAAGACAGCAGATAGTAATGAATTTGGAAAGATTGTATTAATACATGTGGTGCCCTGTAACTTCGGGTATTTTTTAATTTCAAGCAACAAATCCACTTATCTGATTCTGTCTGGGAGGTGGTTGCTTTTTCTTTTTCTCTTCCTTTCTAATTTTACTTTGCATTTGAGAACAGATTTAGAAGTATGCAGTCAGCAACTAGTGCATATATAGATTATGTGTGTAATTTGAAGGGAGATAAGTATTGCAAAGTATAAGATACCTTTTTTTCCCAACCTATTAATGGTTTGTTGTGGTTTTATGTATAGTGGATATAAGACTATTATTTGTGCTGTTTGTGTCGGTCTTAATCCTGTTGTGGCCAGTTGTCTCAACAGGGAGGAATCTGAAAAAAATTTGCCCAGGAGCATTTAGTGGAGGCTGCAGAATTCTGGTTTAGCTTACAAAGAACTGAGAAAAGATAAAACTATTTTAAAAAACCGTGTAATATTTAGAGTAGTTCCTATGGCTATTATAAAAATGGTGAGATCTACCAAGAGGTTAATGTGACAACTGGAAGATAATTCTTAAAACGTCTGAGCACTTGTGTATTTTTCAGCAAGTGCTGTCAGGGTAACTTAGTGCAGCTTTGCCAGCAGGTTTGATGGAAAGCAATGCTGAAATCTAGGTGGATTTTGGAAGTTAAATGTACCTGAATCAAGCCTTTATAAATCAGTGTGAAACAGCTCCTGTATAATAGCTTAAGATTGTCTCATGTAAATTTTGCATTTGAATGTATCTGAACAAGACACGTTTTTTTTTTATCCTTAAGTGATCCCAAGGAACAGTGTAACCAGTTTTGATAAAATTGATGAAGGGTCCTATATGGTTGAGAGAGACTGTAATTTCCTGATTGTTCTTCATGTCTCCCCTTGTGTTTTTCACTTTCATACAGTTGTGCTGTTCAAGATGTATTGTATCCCCAAAGACTGCTTCCAGTAGTGTGGATCAAAGTAGTACCTATGAATGCCCTAACTACCCAGAGTCTTTTCTGAAAAATTAAACCTGCTATGTTTGCTTGCACGCTGATTGGGGTACTCTGGTTGCTGATGGCAATCAGGATGAACTTCCCTACTGCTGATGTAATGATGATGAATGCTGTGACACTGCTATTTCAGACAGCTCTTCTCAGCGGATGCAAACCACTTGTTAATGAATTGAATACAACTACAAGCAGCATCGAATAAAACAGGAAAAGGATTTATTTATTTACTTATTTATTTTCAATGTCCCCAACACATTAGAAGATATCTCCCTCAAAAAATACAACAAATAAAGGCAGGAGAAGGTTTAAGTTCACAAGAAACATAAACCAGTGTAACATGCAGATTGAGAATTTTAGATGCTAATTGCTGCCCAAGCAGGACTGAAGCACGTAGTCTTGTTGAAGTCAGTGGGCCTATTCCTGTGAATAAAGATTTGTATGAGCTGATCTTTAAAACTAATGTATGCAATATAAATGCAATGATTTAAAAAATAATTCAGAGAGGAGGAGCACAGAGCTGAAGATTTCTTGGAAAATCAAAGTGTATGTTCAGAAGGGGTCATGTTTCCTGCTCTTCCAGGCAGAGGGCTGTTCCACTGGTTTCGGTTGGTTGGCACTGTGAGTAAATGAACAAAAAGATTTTTTTGCTCCCCAGTATATTAATATGATTATTTTTACTACTGTGAGGCACACTTTTATGACCAGCATACATAAGGGCCGGAAATTATATAATTTCAAATTGCTTGAAAGAATTTTTTTGTTTGAAGTATGCTTCCAACGTACTGTCATTTGTTGAAACTATTTTAAAAGAGAGAGTTTTCCTCATTTAACTAGTTCATTCCAGTAGCTTGTTCCTAAAATTCCTCCAATTTAATATGCAATTGGTGAAAGTTTACATTTGTGGTATATAGAGACACACCTGCAGGCAGGTTACTGTTTTGAGAGGGATTACGTTTAAAATGGGGATCTGGAATTAATTGTGCAGTGGGTTCAGGCTTTAGGGAAATTACAAAAGGTTCAAGCATGGTTGAATGGGAAAAAGCCATGAATGTTTGCTTTCAGGAAGGAATGTTTATCCCTCTATTTACCTATGAAAGTTCAGGCTTTTGCCCATATACTATTATAGCATTTTCTTGCCATTCATATGCACATGGAGATGCTGTATAGCTGACAGAAGCTAGCTTTCTGTTTTTTTGAAAGCATTGCTCCTTGCTGCAGAATATTGTTTCAGGCCTGGGGGCAGGAACAGGGAAGTCACTGACCCACATGCTGGGGACAGCCGTGTACACCATAATATAAACTACTTTGTATTTTAATGTGAGGACGTCGTCAGGCTGGCTCGTTTTTGGAATGCTTTTTGATAGGGGTTAGCAGACAGTAGAAAGAAATTGTCATCGTGTCCCAGATGTTTGTTTGTTGGGTTTTTTTTGTAGACTGCAATTCTTATGTTTCAGTACAATTTTTGAAGGGGAATTATTCTAGAAGATACGTGTGTCTGGTTTGTGGTTTCAACTTGGGCTTAAATTTGTCTTCAGGAAGAAAAAAATGAAAAGGTTTTTGGGGCACCATATTGATTTCCAGTTGACCGCTTCCCTATTGGGCATGCTTGGCAAACCATACCAAAACATGTACCTCTGATTATTAGTCCTGCTGTCTCTCCTGGCTTTCCTTACTTTCCCAGCTGTGCATCCCACCAGGTAGTTGGTATGGCACTGAGTGTAACTGGAGCTGCTGGAATTCTTGCAGATGCCCTTGCCACATGTGCGGGTTGGGAGCGGAGGATGGAAGGCACAGGAGGAACATCTGCACAGCTGGGGCCGATGGCTCCTTGTGGGGGGTGTAGAGCCAAGTAGGAAAGTCTACTCTTGTGGTGTTCCCTCTTCCACACTGACATGAATAAAAGCAGCCTTCTGGATGTAGACTAAGCAGAAATGAACCAGAACAGGTACCAAGAGCAGATGTTTATATTAGCTCATGGCCAATTCTGCAATTTTCTGACCAGAAATTCACTTTAAGCTGCTCCTTTAGTCATCTGTTCTGTACTGTTGTCCATGCTAGGTAGCGTAAAACAGGAAAGTGATAGAGAGTGGTGGGAAGTATGGAATTATGTCTACTAGTCTTCCATCCATTAGAGAAAACAACCCCAAAGCACCCAAAATCTCATTGGTAGGCTGTTGGGGAAAGAAAAAAAAAATAGCCGAGAGAATGGATGGCTGCTAGTCTGAGCAGCCCTGTGTTGCGCTTGAATTGCAGGTGATCCAAAGATGCTTCTTAGGAGATTAAAGCTGTGTTAACTCCTTACACTACTTTCATCTCCTTTCTTTTCTGAGTAGTGGTAGGATCAGATTGTAACAGAGGTCCTATCTTGCCGTGGTGGAGATAAGTGAGGGCTTCTTGCTCCTCTCTGCACAGGCAGCTGTGTAACAGGCAGTGGTGAAACTGCTGTTATACCTGTCATCATTTTTGTCACCTTTGTCTAAATGTTTCAACTCTGCTGGCCTTGTGAAACAGGCGGTACAGTATGTGGCTTCTTCCTTTCTTGTCGAGTAGGCAGCATAATTGTTTTCTTTCATGATTTTTAGCCAAAAAAAACAGGCTTGAGAACCAAGGATGGAAGAAGATGGGGGAAGTTCTGCAGCTTCCCCTTCCAAGCTCTCAAAGTCAAACTCTAATGTAAATGAAGATGCTGCTTGAATAGCAGAGTTGGCTCTTAGGAGGCAAAACAGAAGAAAGATAACCACAACTGAAAATGTATAGCTTTTAAAATTACTTCAGAGACAGCATTGAAAGTTATTATTTTTAGAGAATATTAAATAACTCAAAGGAGGGTAGTCAGAGCACAGAATGGTACATTGGACTCCTTCATGTAATGGCTGGAGGCTGGGTAGAGGCAGGTTTTGGTGTTCAGTGTGGCCAGGGCTCTACAGTGGAAACAAGCATGTTCTTGTCAGCGTGGAGTGAACAGCTTCGCAGCTGTGCCAGCCTCCTATAATTGCTGCTAATGCAAGGGATTGAAAAGCCTTATGTATGTATATCATAACTGACCAAAGCTGTGGGTGCTCTTGGATGAGGTGTGCAAGGGGAAAGGGGGAGAAAGTGTGAGAAATTTGGAAAGGTGCTACTTACAAAGCTCATATGAGATCTTTCCTCAAGGAGCTCTGTGCAGTGCTGGCTACAAGTGAGGCTGTTGCAGGTTGAGTATTGTTAGATCTCTCCTGTGTCCTATTTGAACACACCTGACATTCCCCTTTGTGTTCTGGTAGGAAGTCATTTTGCAGATCACAAGAGTATTTATAGCACTTTCAAAGGCAGATCTTGAAAGTACTTTACCGTGGCAGGCAGAGCTTTGTTTTTCCTGGTTTTAGCAAGAAAGAAACTCAAGGGAAGAAAAATGCCTTGCCAAAGGTTAGACCAGTAGACCAGTGGCAGAGAGTGTCTGATATCTAGTCCAGTTCCCTGGCTGTGCTGCCTAGCTAAATAATGATTTGTTTAGTGATTGAGCTGTTCTTTGATCCCTACTATATAACAATGAGGCTTTGGAGGGGTTTATTGTGCTATTAAAAAGAACTCCTACTAGGGAGGTGGGAAGAGGAAGGTTTACTAGACAGCTGTGTTTGTGATGAATTGGCTTTGTAGCCTTTTTTGGGGGTGGATTTTTTGTTTTTGTTTTTGGTTGGGTTTTTTTGACTGTCGGAATTGGGCAAACAATGTTGCTAATGTAATTACACTTCATTATAGTTTACTTTGTGGCTTGTTTTTTATTTAATTTAAATGTTGTTCTAGAACACTGCAACTTCCTTCTCTTTCAGACCCCTTTAGCTAATGACTCGGTGCTCCTCAGAACTGAAAACACTCTCTCTTTATTTATTATTTTTTGTTGTTGTTGTTGCCTAGGATTGTGTTGAAATTACTGAGGTACCGAGGTAGTTTAGTTCTAAGCCTGGTGTGTGCTGAATATTGGTGATTTGTGTAAAGCTTACTTGGACAGACTGGTGTGCATCAAGCTAAGCTGCAGACCAGTGCTTGGAAATGCTTGTGTTCTTTACAGCCCAAGATCCCTGCAGTCTTGGGGCCTGGCATGGGTACACTGCTTTACAAGCAGCGTTACCCTTTCAGAAGCTTGTGAGCTTCTTGGGATTATGTCAGGAATGTAAAAGCTCTGAGAATAAGGAGAAGTGATCTGCAGGGTATAAAATGAATGTATTACTGGAGATGACATACAACAGCCAGGAAAGGCAGAATAACCAGACACACACCTCTGCAGAGTTTTCCATTTTCAGCATTTTCCTGCAAAAGAAGGTGATCTCGTTATCTGCCACTAGCAATATTTGCCTTTCCCCGTGGTTTTCGGGTTGTTGCTCCAATGCACTTTTGTTTGAGTTAGATTTCTGAACAAACAAAGTGAGAGGTGTTTACACTGGTAGGACAAGGTGTAGAGATAGACAGGATAATTCTTGTTGCAGTGTTTTCGGATAGCATGAATGTTGAAAATTAAATATTTGGCTTCTATAGTCAACATGAAGGTCTGTCTGGGTTTCTTTTGCGTTTGGAACAATGCTGTAGACATAGTATAAACGTACTGGCTTTTTTCCCTTGGGTCCATTAAAACCCTACAGACTTGAAAAAAATGGACCTACCCATCAAGCAGCGTAGTGATTTGTGATGCTTATTCTCTTCAAAGGCAAATATACTTATTTTTGGTGTTAGTGTTTCCTTAAATTCCTCAGGAATTCATGCGTGGAAACATGATTTGATGGGCATCCAGAAATGGCCTGTGGACCGCTAATTCAGTTGTGCTGCAGGCTCTTCTTCAGGTGAGAGGTGTGAGAGGTTTTGGGCTGTGCTTTCCAATAGTATTTAAAGTTTGTGATTCTCTTATTTCATTCAGGTATTAGTACAAGGAGAGCTGAAGTAATGAGAAGTCATCATGGAGGCGCAGTCCCATAGCTCTACCACGACAGAGAAGAAAAAAGTGGAGAATTCCATCGTGAAATGCTCCAGTCGAACAGATGTCAGTGAGAAAGCTGTTGCCTCCAGCACAACTTCCAATGGTGAGTAACAGCAGGGATTTACTAGCAGCCAAACCTACAGTAATTTTATGTTCACTGCATTCCTTGTGAATTGAGCATTTGCACCTGGATCAGTGTTTGTTCTAAGGAAAGGCTAAAAAAAATGAACTAGGGGGGAGGGTGGTGGGGTGGTGGAAAGTGGTAGGGTACAATAAGGCCTGTTTTGGCATCAGGCATAGTCTTTTTCTTCCAGATGTTCTAATTTGAGATGTAAATGTGCTAAGTTATTTATTATAGGAAGTTCCTGTTTTTGGCATTTTGGAAATTGTCTTGATTAGCCTGACAGGGCTTGTGAGTGCTTTGCATTTGGCCATTGAAATCTCTTACACTAATTAGATAATTAGTTATTACAAAAGAGACAGAAGTAGCTCTGTCAAAATTAATGGCAAAGGTTTTTTTTTTCTTCTCTTCTTTTACAAATAAACTTGTTCTTTGCAAAGAGCTGCCCCCACCTCCCCGAAGTTCTTTAATGGCTGGGGACAAAACATCAAGCTAAGAGTGTATCCTCTTGTGAATTCATTTCAAAGTTGTGAATGTACAGGCTGTAGATTTGCAAAAGTGGAGTAATTTGTTTAATTCTCCCCAGAGATTACCTCACTTGATAATTTTACATACTTTCTGCCTCTTTGGACAGTGTGTAATCCCAGCGCTGGCCTTTTTATTGTAAGAGGTCTGAGCCTGTTGGTCTGTACTAATGCAGGAGTTTTGCATTGGGAAAGAAAATTGCTTGAAAAGGTGTGGGCAGAGTTTAGACCTGTGGATTTTGGGTAACTGCAGATTAACTGTTGTTTTTTGCAAATCAATTGAATAGTGGCTCAAAACAGAAGATGTCTTTCTGCATATTTTGGAGTCCTGGTGTGTTCCTGGCAAAACATTTTCTGTTCACCCTTTTTTGCTTCCATCATGCTCACTCATCTGGGCTTGTGGTCCAGGTCAGGTTCTCACTTTGATATCTTGAATAAACGTTTTTGCTTTCTCAAAGAAACATGTATCTCTCACTAGACTAAAGCAGAAAATACATGAATCCTACCGTCATACTAGAGGGGAATGAATCTCTTTGGGTCAGTAAAAATTAGATGGCACATGTCCCAGTGTCCTTCTGTGTGACTGAACTTCAGATTCAAAGCAAACTCAGCACCTGCTGACCTACTAGTTGAAGTTGATCCCCACGAGAGTATAGAGACTCTTGAGCAGCTATGGAAAAAGTTGCATCAGTTTTCTAAGGCATATGAAATTAGATCCTCAGCTGGTGTAAGTCAGCATAGATCCGTTGCTGTCAATAGAATTACAGTGGTTCACATTCGCTGAAGAGCTCCTCATTGTATTTTATCCCACTCCCCCCATCCCCCACCCCCGATAATAGGATTTTCCACATTGGCCCAAATTTTCAAACAGATGCACGCTTAAACACACATGCATATTCTTTGATGTGTCGGGGGTTTGTACTCAAACTCAATATTGTCACATACTGTTTGGGCTAGCTTTAACGTAATTGTAAAGCATTTAGATTTAGAAGGCTGAAAGCAAATACTTTTCTCCCTCTATTCTACCTATCAGCCTTAGCGGTAAATATTAGTTCTTAACTACCTGCTTCATCTAGGTGGTGTATGACTGCGTGTCAGGGGCATCAAACTCCTAAGAGATGGAATAATTCTAAGTCTAATGAATGACTAGAAATTTTTGTCACTGGAATTGTCTCTTATTGATGGAATGAGATGCTAATGTAGTACACATCCTGGGGACTGAGGCTGCATTTGGTTAAGGTAATGACAGTTACCTTTGTTTTCAGTGGATAAGGGTTGGTCTTATTAGTCTTTGTATTTAGGGAAATTACCAGGATCTGCAAGGTTTGGGTTTCTAATCCACCTTCACGTACAGCCAAGCAAACTTTTCAGAGATACAGGGTTGGGTTTCAAAGGGATGAAAAATTCCATTCCTTCCTGGATATGAAAATTCTCCTCTTAGTGTACAGGATCCATGGAGCATGTACCAAAACAAATACTAATATGAAGACTTTAGGAACTTAAACATGAGTTTTACTATTGCAATGTTTTAAAAGTTTTGCTTCTTGCAGATGTTATTGTCATGATAATGAATTTTGGTTACAAGGACCAATTTGCATGAAAGCTGGAGCTTATGTGGAATTTGCATCTTTTGTTCTTTAATGCTGGAATGAGTATTACTACAGGAACATCATCAGTTGATATAAGACACCACTCCTACAAAGCATGCAGCTTTTGTTGATTCAGTGCCTCTTTTTTTGCAGAGGGCTGTGGTAATGTTAAATGGTTGTGATTTGCATTTGAATGCTCTGTTAAACAAGGTAAGATACCCTTAAAAATAACAAAAAGACAGAATGATCCTTGCTGTTTTTGTCAGAAGACTGTGCTGTCATTACAGAGCAACATCTGCCTATCATACCAGTGTCACCCCATAAGCATGTCTAATTTCAGTGCTTCTCTCCAGAATGACAGGTTAATTAGCAAAGTTTGCAGGGTAACATGTATTGAGTGGCAGCTGTCTGAGGTATGATGTAGAAACTAGTATTTTCTCAGTAGCTCTGCTGTCTTCTGGAGTCAGAACTTGGATCATAAATAGATCGAAAGCTGTTAGTTGTAGGTTTTATGCAGAGCTTACAATCTTGAAGAAACAAAGAAAATGCCGTTTTTTCAGCAGCTCCCAAAAGTGAGGAACACGCCCAGGAGCAGAACCTGCATTAAAATGAATACTGAGTGTAGAAAACTTTTAAATCATGCGATGTGCAAACTTTATTGAAGATCCTAGTGTAAACCTAGGCGCAAGGAAAAGGAAATGGGAAAGGTGACCTGGAAGGGCAGCTGGCGTGTTAACCCTAGCTATGCAATGCAAGTTACGAGGCACAGACTTGTGAGTGCCCCTTGGAAAGCATCAGCTGCACTGTAGACTCAAACATTAAGCAAGCATGGGCCATGGTTTATATGTTAGCCACTTCTGCTGAGTTCCTGTCATTACTTAATATGAAAAAGATTTCTGCTGCACTCACCTAACTACAAACTCTGACTATATTCCTTGCACTGTGTTAGATAAGGGCCTGCCAGTGTTTCCATTCTAAACCCCAAATTTCAGGGATTTATAACTAAGCCATTAAAATGTGCTCCAGGCCGAAACATGTGGGGAAGGTCTTAGTGCTGGAGCAAATTAAAACTTCTTTTAAAATACATGTGATCAAAAAAGTAAAACAAAAATTTTAAAAATTGTAATTTGTAATAACTAACAAAAATCTTGGGTGCACTTTGATCGCCAGTGGGACTTTGTAATTTGGGACCCCTCTGGCATTGTTTTGAATTCATTTTTGCAAGCTTTTGATTTTTTTTTTCTCATTTGTGTTTCAGTTTGTGTATCTCAACCAAACTAGATGCAGTTTGCTAAGATATGTTTCTTTGCAAATTGTCCCTTTTACTCCTTCTTTGTTTGACTGCTATATTTACTGCTAGGCTAATGTGCAAGGAGGGAAAAGCTGCTAAAGAAAACGAGATGTTAATTCACAAAAGGCTGTATGAATAAAAAAGGTTATGCTAGGGTATAAAGTAAGCTTACTTTTGTGTATCGTGTGATTTGATAACCTCAGGCTGATCTGCTTTGAACAACAACGAATAAATAGAGTGTTCATGTCAGGACCATGTGACTGGTATTATATTGGAGTAATGAGGCCAGTGTCCTGGACTGCCTTGCTGCCATGGTGCCATCGTGTCAGGCCTTGACTCTCACATGTGCATCCCAGCCACTTTTCTGGAGACAAAGCAGAAAGGCCCTATTCTCTACCATGTTGGCGCGTGGATTTAGGTCATTGTCCTCAAAGCTGCTGCACATACACATAGATTTCTGTCAAGTTGTGCAAGGAATGGCTTTTTGAAGAGAGGTATCCATTGATAAACTCATTAAAATGAGTTCTGTGCTCCCCTTGGAGAGCCTTCACCCAGGTCATGAAACCTGCTTTGCTAGACCTCTGTTGGGTTATGTGGTACCTCCTGTAATTTTAGGTAATCCCAGGATTAAAACCAAATCTTCAGGTGAACACTGTAGAGGTTACAGGAGTCCTCACAGTGACCTGCCTTGCTGAAGTGGGATGAACGCCGACATGGAGGCTTGCTCTTGACTGTTCCTCCATGCTGCTCTGCTGGCGAGCACCAGGGCTGGCAGGGCGAGTAGTGTGCCTGCTCCTCTGCCACCATGCCTTGCAGCCTGGTGTATGAGCTGTTGCTGAGATCAGCAGCGTTCTAAGTCGGTGTGTCAGGCTGAGCACCGCAGTGCTGGAGCAGAAAACTGCTCGCTCCCCTGCCTGAGCGGCTGTGCCGCCTGCGCTGGTGCAATGCCCTCCTGTCCCTCAGCATGGGGAGTCACCAGCCCTCCCGAGTCCCAGCATTGCAGTAAAGTCTTGAGCTCCGGTCCAGCAAGTACCCAAGCGAACGCTTCACTTTAGGCACAGGAATAGCTCTGTTGGCCCTAACGTGGGTATTTGCATGCTTAGAATTAGGCAGTTGCTTTAATGCTTTACCAGGCTGGCCACTTTGACTCTATGCTCTGCTTTGTAGGTGAATCAGATTTATTGTTAGAGTACCTCCTAAGAGGTGTTGACCAAAAAAACCCACGCTAAACTAACACAGCCTGCGGCTACGTGCAATTTATTTTTTTCACTTAATCAGGGGCATGGTTATAATTATTTTTTCACTTTATTTTCTAAAAAGTACAGGGAATTTCTGTGAGGGCTAAATTAATACTTTTACAAGGCAAAGCTGCACTTTGCAGCATTGCTTGGAGAATGTTAGGAGGTTGTAATACTGTGGTTAACCCTGATTTATATACTGTTTGGCTTGTGAATTTTGTCAATGACCAAAATGCATTCCTCTTTTGCACATTTTGGCTCTAAACTGATGTTTTTAATGTTGCATTAAAACAATGCAGTTATTGTATAGGGACTCCTTCAGTGTCTGACAGGCAAGCACTTATTTTCAGTTTGATGTGTTTTGTCTAGTTTTTGACCCCTGAGCTTGTTCCAGTGTAATCTGATATTTCTTATTAACCTATTACTCTGCCTTAAAAAAAAAGCTAATTATAAACGTATGCAGGTTGTGGACTTGACTACCTTTATCAGAATCAGATAGTTATTGAGAACATACTTTAAAGTGATAGAAAGCAGAAATTATTATCTTAATGATGATGTAACTTAAAACTGAGCTTGATAGATGAATAAATGAGAGGAAGTTCATGCATCCACTTTGATTCTTTCAGAAGAAGAGCCAGCTTCATCTAGATCTCCTTTTTTTTTTTTTTTTTTTTCTTCCCAGTGGTTCTTTCAGGGTTGTATGAGGGAAGTATTTAGCAGTCTGCAACCCCAGAAGAGTCACATTTCCTGTTTAAACTTTCAGATGGTTACTTGTCCTGCTGCTTGCTTTCAAGCTCACTATAAAATAGGTGCTAATCATAATACCCATTCTTGGCCCCCTTGTTGGGTTGATGTGCTCAGGGTCCCGTTGAGAGGTCAGGGTTCAAAAGTGGTTGTTAGGTATTAAGAAACATTGCCTGTACTATTTTAGTGGTCTGCAAATTGAATCCCGAATTGATTATGAGAGACCTGATTCTACAAAGTGATAGGAGATGCCCTTCTCCTGTCCTGAAATCAAAGGAGATGGAGGGGCCCTCTTCACTTCTCATTTTCAGGTCAACGAGGGAACAACATCCTTAGTACTAGATATTGGAAGTGATAACTTCAATGTATAGGATTTTTGCAGAGTTTGGTTTTTTAGCAAGACAAATACTGCAAGTACTTCTTATGTGTAATGATGGCATATGGCAGCATGAACAGTAAGGGTAGAGTGGTCATGTATGGTCGCTCAGAAAAGTAAGGGCAAAGACCTGAACTTGTAAGATTTTGTGTACCCTTCCGTTCTAGTTAATAATGGTGGCCAGGTCCTAAGAGGATAAACTAAAAGAAGGTACCTATCCTTGGGGAGGATAGGCTCTCCTGTTGCTTGGCAGTATTGGAAGCAAAAGTATTGGAGGTTGTAGTTGTGTGAGGACTGTGTGCGTGTCTTGGTGTAGTGTAATCTGATGCGAGTAGCTGATTAAGTATGTGTTCTTTTGCAGTAATGCACCCATGGTCCTTTATGCTTACTAACACAATTTCAGTCATAAAGTTAGGGTTTGTTGTAGACTGTAATAATTCATTCTGCCTGATACATTTTCTAGTGTTGTTCCTCAGTGAGCCAGCCCTGCCCTTACCCTTACTCTAAACCCAGTGATCTGCAAGTGCAATACAGTATTGCTTCATTAATTCTGCCGAGATTTCCCTCCTTTTTTCCCCCCTTCTCTCCCCTCCCTGCAGTAGTTAATAGCATAAGGGATATTAAATGTCAATCCTCCTGTATCCTTTTGAAAGTTCCAGAAAGAGATGATTGAGTGGCTTATCCCTGCAATCACTGTAATCAGTAAGTAATGACTTAACATCCTGCTGGATAACACGAGGTGGAATCGGGAGAAAACATTAGTTAGTAGCAGAAGCTTGCCACCTGGACGAGGTGGAGGTTAAATTTAGGGAATTATACACTGGGGAGTTTTTTCCTGAAAAAAAAACCCACCAAAAAACTCAAAACACCTAAGCAACCATAATACAATTGTATCTGGGTTTTGAAATACAGTCAGGAGCGATAATAATTTTAAAAGTTTAAAATAGGTCTCTGCAGTATGGCAACAGTACCATGCTCTGTAGCTTGTGCTTTGCAGGAGTCCGGTTTTGATCAGACCTCAAAAAATACAGGCATTATAGCAGTAGTGGGGAAGGGGAAGCAACCAAGAGGTTTGATTTTTAGTAGGAAAAAGGCTTCTGGCAGCTGAAGCTTCAGTGAGTGATAGTGTAGCCTTCCCGAAAAGGGCTTGTGCAGTGCTGTTAAGTGCTGGTCTCTGGGGAAGATACCCTAAAAGAGGAAGGGCATTCTAATAACCTTGCACTGCTGTGCCAGCCCGTGCCACCGAAGTGGGGAGGCTGTTTGGCAGCAGCACTGCTGCTTCAAGTGATGGCACCTTCCTCCCAGCCGCTGGAAATGGGTGTCAGCAATCGTGTGTGTGCCAGGTGGCTGGGGAGGATTGGAGGGGCACTAAAAAAAATTAAGGTAGAAAACTCTCCCATCCTGGGTCCTGAAAGAGAGATCAGACTTGGGAAGCTGCGAATGAAGGAGCTATGTGGAGTAGGTCTTTTTCTTGAAGCAAATAAAAAGAATTGTAAAAAAATATTCTTCTAATTGACTTAAAACCAGGCAACCCCTCTGGCAGGTGCAGTATTTGGCTTTACAGTTTGAGCTGTGTAAATTAAGGCAGTTGAAGTAATTAAATTGCTTAACAGGTTTTCAAATGGCATTCGTCCTTTCTCTTCTAGATGTTTTCTATTTCATATTTGTCTCCAGCTAAAAGGAAATAATCAGATGTCAGTGTTGCATTTGATTATATCCCTGCTCTGTATGGTTCTATTTACTCCCCGCCCCTCACCCCTCCACCCCCCCTTCTCCCCCTTTTTTATTTTTTCTTTTCTGTAAGATAGAAACCTCAGCTTCTACTTACATAGAAATTGTTACAAAACATATACCAAAAAGTGGGAGAAGTTTGCTTAGAGTTTGGTGTATGTGATTAAGCAAAGAAGGTACTGCATTGAAACTACATTCTCTGTGTTCTTTCCAAGCCATATCTCACTATTTTGGGGTGAGGGTGGAAGGAGAGGGAGATGCATTCTTTTGCCATCCCAGCTAAGAGAATGACATGGATTTTATTGCTGTGTTATTATCTTATTTCCCATTAAAAGTCTTTGCCTTGGATGTGTACTGCAAGTGGTCACAATTTAATTTGCAGATTCTGTTTTTGTTTGTAAGGCTGGCAATTCAGAAGAAAGTTGATTTACTTGTAAATGTGATCTGGACCTAGTGATGGATGTATATTTTGAGTGCACTGAGGCACTTTGGAAAAAGGAAGTACACAGGAAATACTGGGTTTTGTTTAGATGATTTTTAAATTTGGCTTGTAAGGCTTTGTGGGTCAGATTATCAAAAAGCAATTCCTAATCTTGTGCCTGCAACCAGCTGGAGCCTTACTACACGGGAGCTGTGTGTGCACATTCTTTGCACATGCCAACCGCTTAAAATATGCGGGTTTCCATTCATTTGGTACAACTTTTCATGCGTGTTCCACATGCAGCCAAATGGAAATGCGAAAACTTAAGTCCCATACATGTAGTAGCTTGAAAATGCACCCAGGTGTCCCAAACTAAGGGGGTTTCTTTTGTTCTGCTTAATAGGACAGATTTGTACTGGTAGAGTTTTTCCTAAGATGAGATAATAAATTGCTGAAACTTAAGTTAGTGTTACAAACTGTGTGCTCCCTCTCCTGCTCTCTCTCAGTCCCCATCATGTGCTTGCTTTTCTCTTCCAGCACAGGGGTTCATACATAACAACAGAGGATTTTGTGGAAAAGTTCCTTCTGGGCTGACCGATAGTGTTTTCCCCTCCTCCTGGTCTCTCTCTTTTCTTTCCTTCTTTCTCTCCTTTCTCTTCTCTCTCTTTTCTTTTTCCTTTTTTTTTTTTTTTTTTTTTGTTTTGTTCTTTCTTTTAGTTTTCAGAAAGTTGAGGTCTATCCCAATTATTAAATCTTCAGAGACCATTCCCACATGGTTCTGTAAATGGTAGTTTCATCCTGAGTTCTTTCATCTCTTTTCCTGCTCTCCTGGCTTGACAGTTGAAAAGGTCTGACTGTGCCACACAATGGTTTGATTGGTTTCTCTAGGGGAGGCTTTACCCTGCCTCATCATTCGCCAGGCAGGTGGACCAGAAAGTCTCTTGATTCTTTTGTTGCCTCCCAAAGTCTGAGGTCTTTGACTGAATAAATCCTCCGTCATGGGATAATTTGCTAAAAGGAGACTGAAAGATGCGAGAGAAAAGCCTCACTACTTGGGTGCTGAATTAATGAAATAACTGGGCCTTGGAGTTTGCAATTGAAAAATCACCAGGAATGCAATGGGTGGAGACAGGCTTCAGAATGCAAGCCCATTGCTTCCCTGTAATAAACTATGAGAGCTTTAAATGATATTACTAAATACGCTGGCTCGCCTGGCCGCCTCCAGTTATTTGCATTTGCAGCCCCGTTCGGCGGGGGAAACCCAACCAGAATAAAAGCCGTTTTGGTGCAGCGCCTAGTTAGTCATTAGATTATTACGAGGGGCTGGAAAGAATTCCATATGACAGAACTAGGGTTGACTTAACACAGGACGAAAAGTAATTTACAGATAGGCTGTCCTCAGCCATCTTCGTAGCCCCTGATAAGGTTTCATTTCAGAATGGATAGGCGACATTTCCACTTACGGGCCCATTCTGCGACACCTGTGATAACAGCTTCTGGATCCTAATTGAAATTGGTTTCAAAATGGATTTTCACTTTTCTCTGTCTGTGGAAAATATTGAATGGACTCAGAGCTGCCACAGAGAATCCCAGACCTTGGAAAATGGAGCAAGAAGCCAGGATCATCTTTCATAACTGTGTCGATGATATGACAGTTTTGTTATCTGTCTTATTAATGAAATCATTGATCACCTGATGAGTGAGATAATAAACTACATTTTTGCTGCTGTTCAGGAAGCTCAATTAGATTTTTTAAAAATACAGATGGGGGGAAAACCAAGCCAAAACAATGAAGTGAATGTTTTCAGATCTATTTTCAACTTCGCTTATCTTGAAGATTTTTAGATGGAAGAAGTCTCTGAGATTGTAGAATGCTGACTGCATCTTGAGCTTATTGAAAGTAAAAAGGAAAAAAAAAAGTAAACCTGATGCTCATGTTAAGACTTATTGTTTTTTTGTTTTTAACAAACCTCACTAAGTAAATAACACTTAAGTCCTAGTGCGTGCCATGGAAACTCAGATGAACCGAGAAACAATGGAGCTCGATTTTAGCTGAAGTGGGATTAGTGATTTGAACTCTCTGAATGCCCTGATGTGGACAAAGGCCAGTGCTAAGTATAGCGAATAGTTGCCGTGATGCTGGTTCTCCTGAAAATTATTTCTTCTTTAAAAACGGGCATCAGTCTTTAGTTGTTAGAGCTGCTCAGGCATTTTGAAAAAAGAAGTTTCTTTGTTTTTTTTTCCTAATGGACTTGAGGAGATTTTTAAATATGAACACACATAATAAAACCTGCTTGGGATAAAATATGCATGCAGGCTTTGAAAATAAAACCTGAGAGGATTTTGTGATATGTTCTTTTCCTGGCTGTTTTCTAATTATTGGGGAAAGAGATAAATCCGTTGTTTGTGCTTGGTTGATCTGGAATGCAGGCTGTATTCCTTGAGGAAGGTGGGAAGGGACAGTTTTTCTAAAGAGGGATGCCAGTGACTTCTCGTATTTCGCTGTGAATTGTATCCTAGGTGTTTCTTCAGTCCCTCCGCTGCTGTGGGTCAGTCTATCCCCCTTTTTAAGCTTGAAAGGGGAGCTCTGATCAAAGGCTCATATGATGTCACTGATCTCTGGTGATTGATTAGGAACAGAAGTTCTGGAGCATTTTGCATGTCCGCCTTTTCCTTATCACTTCAAATCCATTAGTGCCTACCCATTAGGATAGCTTTCAGTCAGAGGAAAAATACTCCCCCCGCCCACCCACCCCCTGCCCCCATCTCTTTCTCTGCCCCCATGTATATGCATATACAGAGAAAAGGAATAGGAAAATGTACTGGCTTCGTGGTCTGAGTTATAAATGTATTTTTCTTCAGTGTAAAAAGTAACAATTTTTATTGGCTTGTGTTGATATAGGGGATACTTATTAATTGCTAAACTCTGAGGTATAATTCTCCACTGTTCTTCTGCAGTTGCTTTTACAGTTTTAAATCCACGTAGGTCTCTGTTGTCAGTGGGGGTTTGGCTGCTTTACCTTCATTTGCTGTAGTTTACCCAGAGAGGAACCATGCTCCTGCATGCTGTTTCTTTGCTGTGCCTGTGATGCACGTTGAGAACCACTGTGTGTGTTAGTGGCTTAGAGATATTTTTTAATTAGAGATTGAAAAATAAATATTTGAAATGTAAGTCTCCTGGAAGTTCAGAGTTAGCCAGCATGTATGTTAAGCTGTTAAGAGAAAAGACCTTTAGTTTGTAAAGGAGGACCAGTCCTCTGGCTCTCGGTGGTGTGGGAGGTTGGGCCGTGGGGTTTACTCGTGTACATAAGGGCGGTGTGTGTGAGCAAGAGGTACGGGACTTGACTCTGACTTCGCTGTGGCGTAGATGAGGAAGTTGGGTTGTGTGAAGCTGGAGTCTGTTCCTAAATAGCCCACTTCTAACAGTATACTGTGATTTGAATGAAGAACTTAAAAACTCTGCACAGGTTTTAAAAATCTTGAGTTAATTAATTCTGGTAAATGGACGCTTTCAGTATGTAGGATAATTCAAAAATGTTAATGTTATTTTCATGTATCTCTTTTTCTTTTTGGTAGGTTGGCTCATCTCTCTCTCTCTCTCCCCCCCCCCCGCCCCCCCCTCCTTCGCTCTCTCTCCTACTGTTGTGCATTTCACACCAGGAGATGACAAGTCTTGTGATTGCAGCAGAAGCAATTGAAAGAAAATAAAAAGAGAGTTCTTTTTCTCTGGTGCTGGCCCATGAACATACCGTAAAAATTGGATTAGACACACCTAGAGTTGGGATTGATTGCATCTTGAATGGGAAATTAGAACATCTGAAAAATTCCTTTTTGGATGGAACAGAAGCTCAAGAAGGAAAAGTTGGATGGAAACCAGAGAAGAACTGTAAATCACTATTAAAGTTACTTCCTATGGTTTACCATTGGCTGTCAAAGAAAATTGCCTCGGGCTTGTTTATAGCTAATTCCCTCTATAGAAAACTTCAATTTGTGGACTGGCCTCTGAACGGGATTGATAACTCTGTTTATAGACCAGGATGGGTATCTAAAGATAACAGATAATGCAAATGAGCCTTTTTTTGATAAGCTAGGGAAGCAATTATGGGTGCAACTTGGTTGATGGATTTCAGAGTGCCTTTTCACAGATTATAGATTTATTTTTTTTCATTATAGTTTTCTTAGCGGTGTTAGAAAAACAAAATCAAAGTCATTCGAATAGAACTAAAAAGATGGAGTGGCTGATACAACCAGCTTTCCTACTACTTGTAAACACAGTGAATCAGATTAAAAAAATAAACAGGCAGTCCTCAGCCTTCTCTGGGAGAAATATGATTTGATAAAAATGTGTGTTTAATATTCAATTTATGGTTTCATCTGAAGTGTGTAAACCTAGATGTCCTGTGGGAGTTTACAGCTTGCTCCAACTTCAGCTCAGATAATATGCTCCTCATAAACTGTCTTCCTGCTTTTATTTTTGAATTGGTATTTCTGCTGGAGAGGAGGAAGGTGGAGGCTGGACCCCGTGAGTGGTTCAAGGCTCCCCAGGATGCTCAGCACCTGTGATGATTAAGCCCTTAACCCTGGACTGGTGTCAGTGCTGACCACAAGGCACTGTCATGAGGAGTGGCTGCACCTGGTGGTGTGTTTCCCTCTCAGCTCCATGGATTTTCCCATTGGACATGCCTGGAAAGCCGTGGCTTCTCACAGCCAGGAGACCTGTGGCTGAGGTTCATGGCTGCTGGAGGTCAGAGGGGAGGCTTGGTCTGCTCTCCCCACCTCAGCTCTTTGGCATAGCTTGCCAGTAGTCCAAGCCTGCTGCTTCTGTGTGTTACGGGTAGTGCCCCTGCATGAGGAGCTCCCCTTTCCTTCCCCCTTGGTGTGTGGGGGGCTGCCCTGAGCAGGCAGCACTTCCCATTCCCTGCAGGTCCGGGGACATCCATCCCTGCCCAGGGTTAGGGCTCCAGACAAGGGAGTATGACTTGTGGGATCCACAGTGGGACAGGGATGAGACAAAACTAACCCTGTAAAAGGTGTGCAGTAAGGTGCGTTCATAGTCATAATTTCATATTGTTCTTTAGTGGTAAGACTGAGCTTTATTTCATTTAAGGCCTCAGTACAGAACTTACTGAAACACTGAAAGCAACTTTAACTAGTTCAGACTCTAAATATTTAATCTCACTTGCAGCTTTCCAGTCTCCTTACTCAAGTCATTGTCTTCTACTTCGTTCCCTTTGGTGGGACGTCTGGGCTCCCGACACTGTTGGTAACTGAATTACAGCCTTCATCTCTGAAACCTGAGATAGCTTCTCATGAAGCTGTTTCAGGACCTTATCCTGGAAATGTGTTTTCTTTTACAAATGTCCTATTTGAAGGCTCTTCTGTGTGATCAGAAAAAAAGAATTATTTCTCAGTTCCCATGCAATTGTAATAATTGCGTATTACAAATATGCATAATACATAAATACAAAAATGCATAATACAAAGAGTGACTTTTTGTAGTTTGAACTACTCCAGGTTTCAAGGATTTGGTAAGATACAAACTTTGCTTTTATCATGAAGCTGGTGGCACAGCTGCTGTTGAATTCCATGGGAGCAGCATGGGAATCCTTTTACTTTAATTGATACTTAAATATTCAGTCACAGACTGCTATAAAGCTCTCCTGTTTTTCTCAGGCATTTTCAGTGCCTTTATAACAGTTCATACCTCTCAGCTGGAAAGCCAAAGTGAACCAGCACAATTTTGCTTAGAGAAATACTGGATTTCTAAGCTGTTACTGGAACATTATTTTAAACCTCCTTTTCTGAATGCGTGTGTGATGGATTATTTCTTACCTTCAGAGACTTTTGGCTGAAGAGTTAGCATGAATGGACCTTGGCATCTTTCAAACACTAGGACGGGTACAGGATCATAGTGCCTCTGTCAAAAAAGTATGGACCTGGAATCCCTGAGGGGATTTCTTCCAACTTCATTCCCAGCATTCATCCCAACCTATGTTAGTGCTATGTTTTCTAAGTATTGGTCAAGGAAAAATATTTATGGCAGGTTTTATTTAATATTTTCAATTTGATGTGCATGAGCATCTTCTTCTAACAGTCTCCCTGAGCTTAATATACCTGTTCCAAGACACCATTTTATTTGCTGACATGATAGATTAATGATTGCATATAAAAGAGCGGAAACAATTTAGAAGTCCTGTTCTCAGCTTTGAACGCTTTCTTTTGGTTGTTCAGAGGCTAGGGGGAGGTAGGTTGCTTTTGCTGTAAATTCCCGAAGACCTTTTTCTTCAGCCATCTAACTTAAATCAGAGTTAGAGCCTTGCATACATTTCCTTTGGCACCATAGAATTACTTAGTTTTTCCTCTGAGAAATAACAGTATGAAGGATACCAAAACTTCTTAAGTAATAGAAGTATTTTGAGGGATGTGATTTATTGCTACATTCATCTTCAAGGCTCAAAACAGATGCTAAAATAAGTCTACTCTTAAAGAAAAATAGTATAATTATTATCTGTAAGTGAATTAGAACCTTGAGCAAAGATATCAAAATTTCCACCAGGTATTTGCAAGAGAGAGAAAAAAAGTGAAAGGAAGGAGGAAAGGCAAGTCCTAAAGGAAAAGGAAGAAGGCAAGGAAGGAAAGAAAGAAAGAATGAGCTCTTTGCTTCTCTGTGGTGCTTTCCTTTAAACAGATTTCAGGTGGTTTTTTTTGTTGTTGTCATAGTTGGAGAGAACCTGTCAAAAATCAGTATTTTAGCATTGTTAGACCCAAGTCGTTCATGGGATCAGTACTTAAACTGCAGAAGTGTAAGGGCTTGTATGTAGGTGCAGAGTAGTTGATACAGAGTAACTTCAGGTGAATGGTCGCGGTAGGTGAATCTGAGAAACACATTGTACTTCAGACTCCTTAATTATGGGCAAAATGTTACCTTTAGACATAGATGTTAGACATGAAGGGAGAGCAATAGGAGTTTTTTTCTTTTGAGTGGCTGAACATAGTTCAGGCTTCTGCTTTTGTGCTTGCATTTGGTCAGGCATACGGTGTTGGATTTCTGTCGCTTACCCTCTGAGATGTGTAGGCCCTTTGGAAAGTGAAGACGGAACCTCAGCCCAACACAAGAACAGAGCAGGACGCGGGCACCGTGTTGACTGTTGGCTTTTTGCAGTTGCAGCTAAGTCCAACTTATTTGCCAAGTCTCTGTGTAAGTGGGGTTGCCTTGAGCATGTGCTCAGCAGGGATGTGTGTGATGGGTGTCCCTTGTATCTGCAGGTCTCACGTGTGGTCTGGCTACATGCAGTATTGCCTTGTACAGATGATTCTGGATTTCCAGGAATCTTGGCTGCTGTGGAAACCACATCCTTGGCAGTCTGGTTGTGAGAGCCCTCTGTCTTGCAGGATTACATGTATTTTAATGTGGAAGGTAACTAAACAATGAGAAATTTAGAGGAATCTAAGGAAAATCCTTTAGTTTGTTGGGCTTTTGTTTTAGCCAATAAAGCAAGCAGTGAAATTGTTTTTCCTTGGTTCTGCTGAGGGAGTTGGAGGGGGCAGCAGTGTGTATATCTCCAGCTACCAAGCTGTAATTGAAAGGGAGAACATTCAGAACTTAGCAACAGTTAATTCTTCTTCAAAAGGTAGAGTCCTTCAAGTTAGGTGGATGTTAACTGAAGTGAGCAAAAGCCATGAAGAGGTATGAAAATCACTGAAAATCTGTTTCCCGGCTTTCTGTCCTTTCACGTTCTAGAATTTTCTTTCACTCGTTCTGGAGGTTCGGTAGAATCAATTTCCAACTTGAAAAGTGAGATATTAAAGTAAAAATTTGCAGATGTTGTGGACAACATGGTAACATTGCGCCTTCATCTGTTCCCTTCTCCTAGATAGGTTGTCCAGTCTAAACTTTCTCTTCAGAAGTCAGCAAAGAGTGTGATGTAGGCTCATGTGACTACTACCACATGATCCCAGTGATCCCATTTTTATTTCAAGGAATGGAATTGAAATGGAAGGAGCTGGAAAGGGAAATGGAGGTTCCACTTAGAGTTTACAGTGCTTTCATTAAACTTTTCTTTTTGTTTTACCCTTTCTTTTTTTTTTTTTAAGTTGATATCTGGTACAACTTTATTCTTTTTTTAAAAGAACGCAGAAGGTTTCTATTCATAAACATGTATTTCTTTTTGTTTCAGTGCTGGAGATGCCTGCAAGTGACTTAAAACTAGAAGGGACTGTGAAAGCAGGGTAAAGGAGGAGGAGGATGTTCTACATTTCAGTGTATTAGGAAATAAATATTAGCAAACAGTAATAGGTGTCTCTTTTTTTCCCCCCTTCTTTGCGGAAATGCATGGGATGTGGATCAGATGACTTTATTCAGTGCTCAGCATTTCAGCTACCTTGAAATGGGAGACTGCAGGCAGTTGGATAAATTTGCTGGAAAGTTGCCCAGTTTCACTGCTGCTTATATAAGCTTGCCTGTCCTCTGGGGAATGCTATTTTGTAACATGTTATATCAGGATGAGTATCCCTGTGTCCCCTTTAGCTCTGGGATGCCAGTAGTAGATGAGTGATGGTGGCGGTGGTGATGATGGCACACTTTCCCCATCCCTCCCGCCCCCCTTTCTGGGGTAAATAAAAGACAGCCATTAGAGACCTTTGTCAAATCAGGTGCTACCCGTCCCTGCTTTGCTGTTGTCTGCAAAAAATGTGCAATGTACATTACTCACTATAAGCAGATATGGCTGAGTTATAAATTATTTTGCAATTGCCTAAATGATAGTTGTGGAGCCAGCATAATTAAGGATGTGTAAATGACTCCCTTATTAGACTGCCTTCTTGTTGAGTTTCAAGAAACAAGCCATCACAGCTTGTTTATGTCTTGGTATTTTATCTCTGCAGATGTGTGTTCACCTCTCAGCTGCGCTACGGTTAAGATGGGGTTTGAGGTCTTGTCCTTACTTCCATCGGATAGCTGTTCACATCAAAAGGAAATGCCTGAGAGTTTCATGCTTTTGAGACCAGTACTGTAAATTCACTATTGCGGCAGATGACATGGCTGTGAATCTGTAAGCACTGCAGAGTGGACCTTCTTGTCTTGTAATGGTGATAGCAGTGGGAAGTATCTATTCATGAAGGCAGACCCTTTCTCTTGTATACACATGCAAATTCCTTACTGGAACCTGCAGATGAGCACGTTGGGTGCATCTACCCAAGCTCCAATTTACCATTACAGCCCTCTGTTTGGGTTACTTAATGTAGAACCATGAACTCATGCGCTCAGTAGTCTGTACCAGTAGGCAGCAATCTAGCTTCATTATCAGCTGGCCTAATTTTATGTCAAGAATTGCCCTCAGCTTGGTGAGAAACTCTTGCTGATTGGGTACTAAGTCTGATGATGCTAGTTATTTGCATTTTACAATGCTTGTTGAGGACCGGAATGCCCTGAGGACTCCTGCGAGGCTTGGAGTGACAAGGACGATACATCCTATGGTACATTCCAGAGTAGAAATGATCCATAGAGACATTTAGTGTGAAGGTCCACTCAGACAGAGTGGAGAGATTCCTGACAGAATAAGTGAGACCTATGATCTGTTTAGGGCAGTGTGAAAAGGAAGACTGGGAAGTGGGTTGGATAATGACAGTGGTCACTGATCTGAGGCGACACAGCTTACCTCGTGGGGTTGTATAGCAGTCACTTACGTTATCTTAATTCCTTGCTTTCTCTCTGACTGGTGGGGTCCATTTGTTTCCTTGCCTGAAACCCACTAAGCTGGGTGGAGGAATTCTCATTGTGTAGTGCTTTCCAAACTGTCACTAACCCAGCCTTTTACTATAAAATTAGCTTGAAACAGTGATTGCTTGCAGATAAGGACCTGACCTAAAAATCCCAGATCCACATAATGTAAAATGATCTTTGGATGCCGATGGTTGTTACTTACCCAGGCTGCTACCCTGGAATCATTTATATATGTGTGTTGGAGGGACTGGGATGTTGTGTCTAAAATGCCCATTTAAGAATAGAGTTACAGGCTGGGCAAAAGTAGAGGAGAATCTCTTGGCTTCTTTTCTTTTCAGATGTAAGAGGAGCTTTCTTTCTCATGATTTACATGGTTGAACAAGTTAGAATGAATTGGCAGGTGTCATTCTGAACGTGTGAGTCTGCACTGACGGAAGCAATCATTCATATGGCTTTTGCATATGCTCTGGGAGTTGCTGTTAAGTCAATATTTACTTCTCAGGGAGTAAATACCAGAGTTGTGTCTGAGAGCTGCTACTGCTGCATCAATGAAAGAGCTATTCACCATGTCATCAAGTATTCTACAGTGCAGATTCCTGGAGTTTTAAAAGTGTTATGATGAGCTTGTGGTCAGTAGCTGGAAACACAAAAGGTATTTTTCAGCAACTCTGTACAACTTTACAGATCATCTATTTACAAAATGTCTCTCAGTGGGTCTCTAATGTTTCACAAACAGCTGGTCAGGTGTTGCAGGTGTTAGGAGCAGTCTCACATTCACAAGCCCTGGTCCTCATGAGGGGCTTCAACCACCGTGATATCTGTTGGAGAGACAACACAGCAGGGCATAAGCAATCCAGGAGGTTCCTGGAATGTGTTGATGATAACTTCCTTCTCCAAGTGATAGAGGAGCCAACAAGGAGAGGTGCTTGTTGGACCTTGTTCTCGCCAACAAGGAGGGGCTGGTGGGGAATGTGAAGCTCAAGGGCAGCCTTGGCTGCAGTGACCACAAAATGGTGGAGTTCAAGATCTTTAGGGTAGTGAGGAGGGTGCACAGCAAGCTCACTACCCTGGGCTTCAGGAGAGTGCACTTTGGCCTCTTCAGGGATCTGCCTGGTAGAGTACTATGGGATAGAGCCCTGGAGGTAAAAAGGGCCCAAGAAAGTGGGTTAATATTCAAGTATCACCTGCTCCAAGCTCAGAAGTGATGCAGGCCAAGGAAGAGGAAGTCAGGCAAAAATGCCAGGGGGCTGCATGGATGAAGTGGGAGCTCCTGAACAAGATCAAACACAAAAAGGAACCCTGCAGAGGGTGGAAGCAAGGACAGGTAGCCTGGGAGGAATACAGAGTAATTGTCCAGGCAGCGAGGGATCAAGCGAGGAAAGTTAAAGCCCTGATAGAATTAAATTTCTACAGGGACATCCAGGGCAACAAGAAAAGCTTCTATAGGTACGTCAGTGTTAAAAGGAGGACTAGGGAAAATGTGGGCCCTCTCCAGAAGGAAAGGGAAGCCTGGTTACCCAGGATGTGGAGAAGGTTGAGGTACTCGATGAGTTTTTGCTTGGGTCTTCACTGGCAAGTGCTCCAGCCACACTGCCCACATCACAGAAGGCAAAGGCAGGGACTGGGAGAATGAAGAACCAGCTGCTGTAGGAGATCAGGTTTGAGAGCACCTAAGGAACCTGAAGGTGCACAAGTCCATGGGACCTGATGAGATGCATCTGCGGGTCCTGGGGGAACCGGCAGATGAAGTGGCTAAGACACTACCCATCATATTTGAGAAGCTGTGGCAGTCCAGTACAAAGTTGCCACTGACTGGAAAAGGGGAAACATAATGCCCATTTTTAAAAAGGGAAATAAGGAAGATCTGGGAAACTACAGGTCAGTCAGTGTCACCTCTGTGCCTGGCAAGATCATGGAGCAGATTGTCCTGGAAACTATGCTAAGGCATATGGAAAATAAGGAGGTGATTTGTGACAGTCAGCACGGTTTCACTGGGGGCATATCGTGCCTGACAAATTTGGTGGTCTTCGATGACGAGGTTACAGTGTTGATGGATAAGGGAAGAGCAGCTGACGTCATCTACCTGGACTTGTGCAAACCTTTTGATGCTGTCCTGCATTACATCCTTGTCTCTCTAAACTGGGGAGATGTGGATTTGACAGATGAACGACTTGGCAGATAAGGAGTTGGCTGGATGGTAGCACTCAAGGGTTGCAATCAACAGCTTGATGTCCAAGTAGATACCAGTGATGGGTGGTGTTCCTCAGGGGTCGGTATTGGGACTGGTGCTGTTTAACATCTTTTTTGGCAACACAGACAGTGGGATTCTGTGTGTCATCAACAAGTGTGCTGACAACACCAAGCTGTGTGGTGCATTTGAGGCTCTGAAGGGAAGGATGCCATCCAAAGGGACCTTAGCGGGTTTGAGAAGTGGGCCCATGTGAACCTCATGAAGTTCAACATGGCCGAGTTCCAAGATTTTGCATGTGGGTCAGGGCAATCCTGAGAACAGATACAGGCTGGGCAGAGAATGGATTGAGAACAGCCCTGAGGAGCAAAACTTGGGGTTGCTGGTGAATGAAAAGATCAGCATGACCTGGCAATGTGCGCTTGCAGCCCAGAAAGCCAACCATGTCCTGGGCTGCATCAAAAGAAGCATGGCCAGCAGGTTGAGGGAGCTGATTTTCCGCCTCTGCTCTGCTCTCGTGAGACCTCACATGGAGTGCTGCATTCAGCTCTGGGGGCCCCAGCATAAGGACATGGACCTGCTGGAGTGAGTCCAGAGGAGCACCACGAAGATGACCAGACTGCTGGAGCACCTCTCCTATGCAGACAGGGTGGGAGAGTTGGGTTTGCTCAGCCTGGAGAAGAGAAGGCTCCAGGGAGACCTTATAGCAGCCTGCCAGTGCCTAAAGGGGGCTACAAGAAAGCTGGGGAGGGACTTTTTACAAGGGTGTGTAGCGATAGGACAAGGGGGGATGGCTTTAAATTGAAGGAGGGGAGATTTAGATTAGGTATTTGGAGGGAATTCTCCTGTGAGGGCGGCGAGGCGCTGGCACAGGCTGCCCAGAGCAGCTGTGGGTGCCCCATCCCCGGCAGTGCCCAAGGCCAGGCTGGACGGGGCTGGGAGCAGCCCGGGCTGGTGGGAGGTGTCCCTGCCCGGGGCAGGGGGTTGGAACTAGCTGACCTTTAATGTACCTTCCAGCCCAAACCATCTATGATTCCATGAACTTTTGGTTAGAATTTTTATTTTGTTGGGTGAGGGTGATGGAGGAGGTAATTTAATGGACAACTTCTGGAGCTGTTTTAATTAGTAGCCTTTAAAGATAGATTACATCTGGTCTGGTACGACTCCCTCCCAGAAGAAAAGCTGATGATGACAAAGGTCTGATACAATGTAGGATGTGTAAGGTGATTGCAATACATTTTTGTGTGAATGCTGAAGAATGCTTTAAAAATACTTTTTTTTTTTTTTTTAATCAGATCACCATTACCTTCCTGGGGGACCCACACCTGCAGCATTTATGCAGGCAGGTTCTCTGTCAAGGGTGGAGCAGGCAATCTGCAGGTGCAGATGGGTGCTGCAGTGGCACATCAGTGCTGGGCACGTCTGCCATACGTTTGAGATTATGCATAAATGCATTGCTCCTCCCTCCCTTGCTTTGTGCAGAAGGTAGCCACCCTTTGTGAGCCTGTGGGAGGTAAGGTGGGGGGTTATGCAGTATTTAACCTCTGACTGATTTTCATGGGAAGCTTAAAAGCCTTCTGGGAGAGAGGCTGTAGTGTGAAGCTGCCCATGTCTTTTTCCCTCTGCCTATGAAGCCAGGTGGACCATAACCTTCTTGGAAGCTGGAGGCTTTTGTGGAGTTCAGGGCTGGATCCAGGGTGTATTGAGATCAGTACCTTCCTAATGGGCTTTGGCTGAGTCCCTATGAGAACAGGAGCAATTGGCCCACAGAAAGGATGCTAACCCATTTTTCACGCTTGCCTCCTCTCTACTGACGGAATCAGTGGGGAAAAGCATGACTCTTAATGACTGCTGATTATAAATAATTAGGAGTCATTCAACATTTAGGCTAACATATTTAGGTTGTGATGTGTTTCGCATTTATTAAGTGTTGGCTGCTCTCCTGTGGCTTGGTGTCTTTGCTTAGTATCTCTCACCAGCTCCTTGTGTAAACACTGGGGGTTAGATGAGAAGATGGGCCCCCAGTTTGAATTCCTTGGCATCCCATGGAGGCTGGCTGCCGTGTGAGACCCTTCTGTGGTGTTTCGCTATGGAACAACTGATTAGAAAGTGTTGAATTTTATCTCTAGTGCTTGCGTTTAGCTTAGCTGGATTTTGCACACAGTAAGAATTATTAGTCTATAGGGGATGCACAGCGGAGAGCTTAGATAATGCAAACAACATTGTTTGTGCGAACACTTAACACACTGAAATGTGGTGAAGACAGTGATTTTTCAGTTGTAGCACAGGGTCCAGTAAAGACCAGCCAGGCCATATTGCAGTCATGGTGCACCAGCCATGCTTTTTTGTATAACTGTGAGTATATTTTTTTCTTCTTTGCGGATCACATGACAAAACTATAACAGATGAATCTAATAAATATTTCGGCAAGCACTTTCATGTGCTGTTTTGTGTAAAATAAAATTAAAACCTGTAGCATATGTTAGTTTTTTCAGGGAAATGGTTGGAAAAAAAAAAAAAAAGAGAAACACCTCAAAGGCTAGATGTTAGCATTTATATGTACCAAAGAAAATTTTTAACAGAGGAAAAAAAAATAATTCTGGATTTGCACTTCAGAAATGGTATTGTCTTCATCCAGTTCATAAATGTGAAGCTGAGGTGAAACTACACAGTTAAACTGTGATGTGAGAAAGGCAATGTATAACCTCTTTAAAGTCTATATAAATCAAACCTTTAACCTACTGCTTTTAAAAGGGAATGCCTAGAGGATGCTTTTGTATAACATTTTTTTTGTATCCCATTTAAATGTAGATTTTTAAGGCCCTTAGTATATTGGTGCATCTTCTGCAATGAAATGTTAATCAGGATTCTTTTGTAGCAACTTGGTTGGAAGATAAAATATTTAGTGCTGTTGTATATTAAGCCCAGATTCCTTACATACACACACAAGCTCTCTCCCGTTTCCCTCTCCTCTTCCTGCTGCCCCCCCCAACCCCCATCAGAGTTGTACAGAAATATTTTAGTTACTATTTGAAGAGCAGATCTGTGCTTTCCATTAGCAATGACCTGACTTGTTATGTTTCTAGTAGTCTGCTAGCAGGCGAGTGTAATACTTGGGTGACTGAAGGTAGTTAATGTCCAGGAACGGTCCCTTCCTCATTTGTCCTTTGTTTCTGAGTAGAAAACAATTCTAGCTATCTCTAGGTAAGTTTCTTTGCTGAGCAAATTTGTGATGGTATTGGAGATCTGAGCTTCTGTTTCTATTGCTAACAGTAAGTCTCAGCCAGTAGATGCAGACACATCGTACAGTCACATAGATTCTGTGGGTTTTGGTTTGTAATGCTATAGCCAAAGGACAGTAACGTTCAAGGTAGTGTGTGTCTTCTGAAACACACACACACCTGCTGCTTGGAACTGGGTGGTTTACATATATTAATCTAAGCGTATGTATAGACTGTTCACGGGTTGAGGGCTTAATCAGTTTAGTTAGTTACTAAATCTCTTTTTTCAAAGTTTGTATCTTTTGAATAAAGAAGCATAGAAAGTAAGTTTTGTTCTTACAAACATCCCATCATAGTGAGCCTAAGCCAGTTTCCTCTGGTGTAATGGGTCAGTTTGTTCCAAGACTAATACTTGTTTCACAGAAGCCATATTTCATTCGAAATATGATTGTTAATTTTTGTCGGATTTTTCTTGTCAATTTCTTGATCTTTCTGGATTATTTTTTTTTTACTACTATGATTTTGTGTGGCTTGATAAAAGCCATAATGATGGGGACATAGTAACATTACACTGAGTTACTGAGATTTCCATGAAGCCTTAGACTTTGCAATACAGGAATGATCATCCTTGACGTAAGGCTTTGCTTAAGCTGTGTCTCGTGTATCATTTTAATTTTTTTGAGGAACATGGTAATAAAAGAGGTCAGGAGGCAGTCTGTCACCAAATGGCAATGTGGCATTAAGGGCATAGAGTCCACTTTCAGTCAAGTCCAGAGCACAGATTTGGACTGTAAGGATGGGAGAAGCAAGGGAGATTGTCCAGTATTCATCCATTGGCAGGCGTTTAGTGTGGGATTATACTTTGTGTTGTCTAAACTCTGCTTCCACAGAAATCACTTGAGTTTTCTGCAGCACAAACAGAGCTGTGTCAGTGCACACAGCCTGATGATCATTCTCCTCAAAATTTGCAATGGCCACTGCACTAGAAATACTCATCATGGGTTTATTTTTTATTTCTTTTTTGACAGAGGGGGAAAAACCCATGGGGTCTTGAAAATGAACATTTTGATACCTTCTCAAACTTTATCTGTTAGGCTATTATTCTGGACACAAGGCTGTCTTCTCAACTGCCCCAAACTATTTACTGCAAAATGCAAACCAAGCTGAATGTTTGAAATCAAAAGGTGAATTGCATCATTATCCTTTGTGTGTAAGACCCCCCAAAACACTCAAGGATGCTTCCTGTGGAGATGGTGGTAGGAAAGTATTCTGTTTCAGAAAACCATGCCAACCCTGTTCAGTTAATCTCATGGTACCACTCTATTATGGTAGCAAGTTAAAACTAAAATAATGCCAGGTGTTTCAGTTTTGTATTTAGCAGGCCACTAGTATGAATTTTTTCTGATTTTTTTTAATTATTTTTTTTTGCCAGTCTCTTGCATCAGTGCAGGAATCACCAGAGCACCAGGAAAAACAAGTCCCTGGCTGTAGTCTACATGGACCATTTGTCCCCCAAAAGAATCACTTTTGTACAGAATGAACAGGCTGAACAGCCTGTAGTTGTGTAGGCTTCAAGGCTTCAGATTTTTTTTTTTTGTCTTGAGGAGTCCTGAGGTTTTGTAAGAATCTGTGCTCTGCAGCTCTGTGAGGTGGAGGTGGTGTTTCTTGCTTCGTTTCACTGAGACTTTTACTGGGAAGCATGGACTGAACTTCATCTGTCTGGTTTATTACAGTGCAGCTACAGCTTCATTTGTCAGTGACAGCCTTTTTAATGATATTTTCTTAGTTTTATAACAAGGAGTTTTGGTCTCGAGAGCTGAAAACAAAACAGTGAGCAGTAATCTATGAATTAAGCAGGCAATGCTGTTATATCAAGGTATAGTAAGAGCCATTGTGCTGGACCGCAGGAAAGGCCAGCTTGGATGCCAGTAGGGAGTTAGTGGCATTAGCAGACCAGCTAAGATTGACTTAGCATCTAAATAAGTGGTAGCATGCCCTAGGAAGGCTTTACTATACAAAGCGGAATTTTTGTTCATGAAACTTCATGAGATAAGAGTCTCTGAAGTCACAAGTCAGCAACAAGAACAATGACAGTCATTGATCATAAGCCAGCCCAGGTGAGGGTGAAACTCCTCTCCCAGGACGGCGTCCCTTCAGACGCTTGGATCAGTTTTATCTCAGCGTTGCTTCACTGAACAGCTCCTCTTGGTTTACGCTGGTTTTGAGTGAGAGTGGAAACAAGTTTTCCATACTTGGCGTGGTGTGCCCTTTGGCAGTGCTTTCTGAGACCTTCCCCAGGACTATTTGAGCATGAGGTGGGATCCTTACATTTTTTAAAAGCAATTGTGATTTGTTCTGGTTGTGATCACTCCACCGGGCCTTTTAGTCACTGTGCACAGCTTTACAGAGCCTGTAAATGCTGTTCCTTAATTGCTTCTGAGCAATAAAAGGAACTCTTACACTAGCCAGATCTTCTTAAAAATCACTGTTAAATATTAAGCTGTCTCTTATGGTTAAAATGAGGCAGCCTTGTTTTGTAGGGAGCAAGAGCTGGGGACTAAAGCAGTTGCAATCTGAGTCTGATCAACTTGCTGTGTGACTCAGGTCTTTATTCTTTCAGGGCATGTTATTTTCCTCCATAAAGGAAGGATTGTAAATTTAACGCTTAATCTCCTTTTGTTTAGAAGGAGTTTGACGTACGTGTTTAAGATGGTACCTTGACGGGCGTGTGGCCCGTTGTTCTGCTTCACAGAGGATGTTGCTTTTACTCTGAAGCCGGGTATCACACTGCTTCGCTTCGCCAGAAAAATGAGATCTCTCTTCTTTCCTTACCCACCCTTGCAAAAGGAGGAGGTGGCGAGTTGGGACAATAAAACAATTTGCAGTGGTTTCCACTAGCTGCCTACAAGAGGGAGGATCTCTTCAGGCTCTCACTCCCCCCTGCCTGGAAGTGGAGGAGTGGGAAGCACAGGGTGGTGTGCAGGCTGCATCCCCATGAAAGACTGTTCCGAGCTCCTGCTGCTCTCCCCTCCCAGGCCTTTTCCCTCCGTGGTGTGTTGTCTCTGCAGTAACAGGCAGCAGGTATTATAGCTGGAGGTGTTGGCAGAGGCAGCAGCGTAGATCAAACTGGCCTTGCTCAGAGCAGGGCTAATGCTGTAGATGTTCCTTCTGCTAGGGCAAAGGGGGAGAAACGAGGAGGGACCGATCGTGTGGGAAGAGTGGTGCAGGAGGCAGATCCTCTGCTCTCCTAAGACAGCAAAGGTAGCAAAGGCTCCCAGACTCGGGTACCTTTGCAACCAGGTAGCTGCCCCCCTGTTTCAGAGGAGGGAATGGTCTCCCACCGGTGGTGGTGGCACTAGCCCAGTTCTGACCTGGGGGATACCTGGATGCATCCACTACCTGCTTTGTCTCATCTTCCCCTGCCTCTGCTTTGCAGTCCCTGCCAGAGGCACGGCTCTGTCCTGGACTGGGAGGACTGGGCTGCAGGCTGTTGGAAAGAGAAATGGGGAGTGGTGGAAAATGGCAGATGAAGAAACAAGGAGACTTCCCTATAGGGTAAGGGAAATGACATCTGGGTCAAAAAAGAGGGAGAAATATTTTTTAAGTGGTGATGAGTAGAAGGTAAAACAGCTAAAAGAAAGCTAAAAATAAGTGGCAGATGACACCTAGGAGAAAGAGAACAAAGGGTTGGAGGAAGACAGACGTGAGCTTACAAGGAAAAGAAGGATGAGCATGTGAGCATTTTTTGGGGAAAGGACATCTGTGGTGAATCACAAGCAAAATAGAAAAGAGAACAGAGAAGCAAAACTGAAGTTAGAGAGAAACGAAAGAAAATCCCCAAGTACATAAAAACATACAGGAGAGAGACCTGCGTCTGAAGAAAAAAAGGAGACGATTTAATGACAAACCAACATACTGTTGGTTCGACATACTGAACCCCAGCTCTCGCTCTACTCTTCCTGCTTCTCAAACTCAGATTTTGTTTCTGGCTGATTAATGAAGTAATTCAATACTGTGTGTGGAAAAAAGACAGCATTTTTACACCTATAGAAAGAGTGATGTCACATGTTTTGGTTAGAATGGTGAGAGTTACAAAAATAGTCTGTGTGAGTGTTTTTAAGTTGGAGGAGGTGGTGAGATCACAGCTTGAGCTGAAACACAGACATTCTGCTGAAGCAACCTCATGCATAAGAAGTGGCCTGAAGATTTTTTTTTTTCTTAAGGAAGCCAAACAAACCTGAAACAAAAATAACTTCTCCCATGGATATTTTTTTTTTTTCTTATGGCAGTCTTCAGGCAGGCCCCAGCTGATGACTCTCACGACAGGAAACCTCAGTTTGCAAGTATTTGAGAGTCACTAGGGTTCTCATTATCCTAAGTCTACAAGTGATAAGTGGTGTAATGTGTAGTGGTAAACATGGAAGCACAGCAGGATTTACAAAAATGGTGTAAATCAACTGGTCTTGGCTTTTTGGTGGCATAGTTCCCAGTGGAGTGGCCCAGCAGAGGATAAAAGGAGCTGCTACTAGTGCAGGATGATGTCCTGATGCAAGGAGGGGAGATAAGGCTGCATAAGTGGGAGAGAAGGGGGAAAACCAACGCTAGGCATTGACAAATTTGCCAAAATTTGGAACTCTGACTTATTGAGGGGCATAATGTGGACCTGATGCTGAAGATCATGTGCTGCTTTTCCTGCCTTTTTTTTTAGTGTAGTTCTTTAGATTTCTTTCTTATGTTGCTCTTCAGGTCTGGTACCTCAGGTTTTAACCAGCCATTTCTGTTTGTGTGTGCTGTGGCAAGGCTGGCTTTTTCTGTTTCTTCTCCTGCCTTTACCTCCTCTTCAGTTTTCTCCCCCTCCTTGCTCAGTTTTCTCAAGTTACCCTTTTGTCCGTCATCTTCTGATCTCCTAAGTATTTCTCTTTGCCAGGTTCCTGTTGTTTCCATCTATTATTTTTTTTCTCCTGTTCTCATATGTTCATTGTGACTTTTCCATTCCCTCTCATTTCCCTTTCCATTTCTTACGGTTACCGCACTGAAGGCTGCCCTGCACTTCTGAGGCCAGTGTCTGTTTTGCTTCCTTTCCTGCCCTCACTATAGCCCTCCCCACTGTTCTCTTTCTTGTGGAGTTGTCCTGCGTGATTGTCCTTGCATATCAGCCTGGTTGCATATCTTGGGATGCTGCTTTGGCAGCATAACCTTACTTGCTTTCAGCAGTACCTGTCTCTGGTGCTCTATCTACTTCTTGATACAATTGCAGCAGAATTTACTACCTTCTCTGTTCCTAGAGCTTTCTAGAGCTGTTCTTTCAGCTCCATCATCTTTATGGAAATGGCAGTTCTTGTTTTCTTCACGTCAGTTAGAAATCTACCAAAGATTCCCTTTTTCTGCTACCTATATAACAATAGTTTCCAGTGAGAATCTTTAGCACTGAGTTAATGAAGTGACTCCAGTTACTGTGCAGGATGGAGGGGATGCAACTGGTGATGTTGGTAGTACATAAAAAAAGAAAAAGGGTGGAAGTATGTATATCAGATGTTCTTTCTGTTCATTCACCACTCCTAAATCCTTTATACAATTGGAAAAATGAGAAAAAACTCCTTTATTACATGTGTCTCTTCAAAAATTGGTTGGGACAAGATAAGGTGATGAATGGATGCCTCAGGGCTCTGATGAAAAGCTATATTTATTGTTTTAAAAAGTCTTCCCATTTAATGAAAAACAGGCACCACACTAGACTGAGCATGCCCTCAAGATATGCCAATGTACACAAAACACAGCAAAATATGTGAATCACATTGCATAAATGGTTGCAGATACTGGCACTGCAGTTCTTCATAGACACATGATGGTGATATTTACAAGCTGTAGGCATTGTGCGACTTCAGCTTGGTTTAGAAATGAATGTGATACAGATTTGATTGTTGCAAGGTTTGCAGTAAGCAAACAGTATGTGGTGGTGTTTTGTATTCATTTATTGATAGTGTGTGTGCCCAAGTAAAACTGTTTCTCTTTTTATAAACATTTACTTCAGTGCCAAATGTTGATAGTAAGATAAGTGGATTTCCTAAAAGAAGTTCTGCCAAGGCTTGCTAGTCTTTGATTAGTCCTGTAAGTACTGGTAACCAGTTCTGAGGTATTGCTCGCATGGCTGTGAAGGGGCTGCACTCTGACATGTGGTAAAGACGCTACAAAGTTTGGCTTGTGCAGAATGTGTTTAAAGGTGCAATGAAAGATTATTTCATAATTGTCACTTCCCCCACCTATACTCTGCCGATTGCTCTGTTCTTGTAATTTATTTCGATGTGCCAATTGGTTGTTGTTTTCCAGATGAAGCTGACAGGGAAATTGTTAATTCCTTTCCCAAAAGTATCCTGCCCGTAAAATCTGTGAAAAGCTAACAGAAGTATTCCCAAAATAAAATAAATGTTTCCTTTAAGACCACGTCCAGATGTGGAGCAGCTTTTGTCTTGCATTCTGCTGCCATCCTGGAGGCCAGTTTGGGCTAGGTCGGCAGGGAAGCTGTTAGCGCTGAGGAGCTCAGATAGGAGCATGCCCCGTTGAACAGGCCATCTTCTCGACCGACATCTTAGTGTGGCGGGTGTTCTCTGCAGGTGCAGCAGAGAGGGGCACAGCAGAGGGCTATGTGAAAGCCAGAGTGACTGCACTGTACGCTGCAGGACAGGGCTGGTGGGTCTGAGTGCCTTTTGTGTAGGACCAGTAGCAAGGAAGGGGTCCGTGTGGTTTGTAAACAGAAATGATAGAGGACAAATGTGTCACGGTGCATAAACGGTTACCACCAGGTTCCTTGAACATGATGAACACACTGTAATTAACTAAAACTTACACGAGCCTAAATGTGTTTTGTTCTGTGGTATAAAGCTGCGAGAGAAAGTCCTCTATGAAATGTTCTCACATTTCTAGGAATGATACAGCTCCACAGTAAAAGGTGAGCCCTGACTCTGACATACAAAACAAAACATGGACACAGTTCCTCCAAACTGAAATTGGAGTATTTTTGGGAGAGGTCACACTGTAGTGTTTGGAGTAGTTTCAGAGACAGAGCAGCTCTTCCTCTTTCAGTTTGCTGAGACTGATCATAAATTCAAGAAATAAAGGAGAAACCAGTTCCCTTTATTTGTAAATTTCAGGTTCTTCCCACAGCTCCCCTGTGCAGCCTGAAGGAGGTGAGTGTAGGGAAGAACAGCCTTTGGTTTTCATTGCAAAAAGGGGAGTAATGACATGTGTGTAACACTATGAGTTACTAGTGAGGATTTGGTACTTGGCTACTTGTGCTTGTTAGCATGCCTTTGGGAGGCAAGGAAGCTGGAGACATGACTTCTGTGGAATCCATTGAAATCCTTTAACTTAATATTTCATGACATTTCATTAACTTGTGTAGACAGAACCACATTTATAGTTTGCATTGCGTGTGCTGCCTATCTGTACTCATAACATTGTAATGCAGATGCTAGTGATTTCTCCATGCTGAAGTCTGTAAAAGATGTGGGGTTATTCACTGTCCTCTGTGAACCTCTAATGGTGTGGAGAAAGTGGTACCTGTGTGTATGTGGCAACTTGAGTGTGGCTAGTCAACTGTATTCAGATGGACAGGTCCAGAAATATTTTGTTAGACCATACCAGATTATTTATGGAAAAAAAATGGTGCAACACTGCTGACCAGCTGTGTCCTTGCTGCTGCTCTGCTGGCTGGTCACATAATGATGGCTCCTCACTTGCTTGAAGCTGCTGAAATGCATTAGGCACAGCTAGAAGATCCATGAGTTATTCTTTCTGGGCAGGTAATTTTTGTAGTTGCTGTCATGATAGTCTATGTAAATATGAAGCATGTTAGTTTCTAAGCCAATCTAATGATTAAGTTCTGAGTAGCCTCATAAGAAGTTTGAGGCACCCTGCTGTATTTTCGTTTGACATGAATGATTACTCAGGATGTGAGTACTTTTGTTTTTTTTTTAATACTCTGAGGCAACTCTTTGGCCTGTATAAATCAAATATACATTCTTTGGTTGTCACCTAGATGGTGCTTACTGTGTCAAGCACCAGACTTGCTGAAAACTTCCTCTTTTAAAGGTTCAGGCTGCATGTTTTGTCTTCACCCAAGAAGGTGGGGAAGTTCTGTAAGTGGAAGAAGTAACAGCACAGATGTTAAATGAAGAGGTGTAATACCGAACAGATAAAGATATGTGTTTTCTTTTTGTTTTTCAATGTGTAAGATGTTCTTTTAAATGGAGATCTCACTGGATGATGCTGTTTTACCTTGGCATATGTTAATAGCTGCCCTGAACCCACTTAGGCTCCTGTGCAAGAAGAGATTTAATGGTGCATAATCAACTTTTGCCAGATGCTTAACAGTGCAAAGACTTGTAACAGTTTGTACAGGAAAGGTATAAAACAAAACATTTGGATTTTGGATACAACTACTCCATCTGACTTGATAAAAATTGATGCAAGAGCAGTTAGCATAAAATGTAGACTGTTCTGAACGAGTATTGACCCAGTATATCAAGTTAGTATGTGTCAGAGAAACACACGAGGTCACACAGAGTAAACACTGATCTTACAAGATTTGGACCAAGTTTCTTTTGCTTTTTAGCTTGCCAACAGGTGTGGGACTTAGTTTAATAAGAATTTTTACTGCCACAAAAGAGAGGAAGATTTTCTTGACCACGTGAGCTCTAGTAGTTTGAAGATGTCCAGTGTTTTGAATGGGGTTCTGACAAACTGCAGCTGCCAGGATGTGATTCCGGCCCTGCCACTGGCAGCATAACCTCTCTGCCTTGGTGTGCACTACTCTGGGGGTACCCTGAGCTCTGGGAACTGGCTGATGCTGCTAAGGTCCTTCGAAGGACCTCCCTGGAGCTGACTGTCACTGTCTCATGGGGAAAACCTAGAGGTCTTGCAGAATGTGGTTTCATTGGTTGAGGGAACCTCAGTGCTCAGACTTTGCCGTAGAAAGGATGGTTCTTTATCCCTCACCATTCAAGTAAACTGTAATAATACACAAACTTTCTGTATCCATAACCAGGTGATTTATTGTTCTGGAAAGCTGTTCCTGGCAGCTGACACGACAGTTAGACTAAAATAATCTCTAGTTTTCTGGTTTGCTTTCCTCCTTTTCATGCTGGGAAGTGAAAGGACGTGAAGGAGAAAGATGTAGAAAAAAAGGGGGGGACTTTATGGGGCAGTACTAGTTAAAACTCTTCCTCTCTAAGTCTTGTTCCCATGTTGGTCCAGGTACTGCAGTATCATGAGTGGGAGTATACTTACTTTAGCCTAGTTCCTTGCTTATTGGCATGCTACAGGAATGCTAGGAGTATTTTGACTTTTTTTCTTATTGCACTATTTCATTCATAAGAATCTCACATTTCTGCAGTTACTACTCATACTTCAAAGAAGCAACACTTCAAAGTGATGTCCTTACGGATACTATGGCACAAAACTTGCTCTTCTTTTAGCCTTAAATTTTGTCTTTTTGATTCTGAGAAATGTTCATCTCTGCTAATGAGGGATAGCTGTCAGGGGCTTTAAAGAAGTCCTCTGTTGAACCCTGCCTCCCTCCTCTCTTGCCATCTAAGTCAAAACTTCTGAGAAGAGTTTATAAGCAATGATGTGGTTTGGATCCTGAGAGCTAATGAAGGCCAGAAGCCTAGGAACTACACACATCTGGTTTCTGTTACTGGATGGTTGTGCCTTTATTTCGATGGGCTGCTGTAGCTGTCCTTCTGTGTCAGGTTTGGGCACTTCTTCTTTCACTCGGTTTCTTGCAGGGAGACATTCCAGTGCATGTTGTCACTGGTCTGCTTGCACTCTGCCTTCTGCTAAAGACCTTGGAGGTAGCTGGCCAGATATTTCCAGAAATGAGTACAAGAAAAGCACAAGTGGTTTAAGCAGGACCCTTCTAAATGGTGTGTGGGTGCAGCTCAGTTGCTCTTTCACCATCACAGAAATGCTGGTGGTCATCTATTTTGAAAGAAGTGTACTTACTATATGGACAAGATTTCTGACTCAAAGGCTGGAAGTAAAATATCAACGATCATAATGTCTGTGGTATACAGTTGTGTGCAAGCCTGGTAAGGCGGTGACCTTGTTTAGTTTTATCTATTCTGAGAGGGAAGAAACATCTTTTGGTTTGTAGTTCTGCCAAGAGGTGTGTGGTACACATGAAAATAAGGTTGCTGTTGTGATGCTTTTGTATGCAGCAATGTCCGAGCAGCTTGGCCATGGGAAGAGGAGGTATAGGCAAAGGTTAGAACAATGTGCTGCATGCTCTTATTTTGAATGGATGGACAGATGAAAAGATTGTTAATGAGAGAGCTTCAGGCTTGTCATTATTTGCTATGTGCCTTCTGCTGGGAAAATTGGTTGCTTCAGAGAAAGTCATTGTGGTCGGTATAGTAGCAACTGTGGAAATACCGGAGTGGGAGGCTTTCAGAGGATGGTACAATGTTGATGCCAAGCTGCGAGAATGAAGGTCTACGTTAAGATTAGATAAATGACTGCTGTCCATAGCTCCACAGTACAGCCTCTTCTTGCTGTGCTGTTAGCAGAGCCCAATTAGTATCAAATAACTAGTCTGTCAGAGTTGGGTGGATACATCAGACCTTTTTGTTCAAAATTACTGGCTTGTAGTTGTTGTTCTGGCCATTTCCAAGCTTGTTGCGCTGTATGCAGTTGTCACAGAGATAATGCTGGATGCCATCACTGTGGCATTTTTTTTTTCTCTTGTGCACGTAGTTTTTGGAGTCTGTATGTAGAGCATTTCCACATCAACTCCTCTATAGACTTACCTTCCTCAGCACCCTTGTCTTCCACCACAGGCTTGCGCTGCTGGTGAAGGCCAGTGCCACGTACAGAGCTGGGTAGCCCCTGTGATTAGCCAGGGTTTCCTCTTTGCTGTGTGTCACCCCCACCCCCAGTGCACTGCTTTCAGAGAGAAGAAAGCATTTTTTGGCCTATATTTGCATAAGCTGCCCCCGGATCCTCTTATCTCTCTTACATCTCTGTTATGCTTTTCATTCACTTGGGTTTCTTCCAGCCGGGTTTATCCTTAATATTAGCAAGACGTAAATGCTGAATCAGTTTTCACACAGTTTGCTATGCAGATTTCTTGGGTTTTTTTGCCCCCACCCTCTGTGTGCAAAATGGGCAAATAGCATTCCTAGTTATCTGGACACTTGCATAGCCACTTGCATGTGCAGTCAAATTCACTGTTGTGTTTGAAAAGAAGCTAAGGAGGTTGGGAAGGAAATTAAATACTTCAGAGCCAGTTGTCAGAGTGGGTAGACAGTGCCATGTTATTTTGGAAGCATGAAAACCTGCAATATTTCATGTTTGCATTGCTTAAAATCGCTACCAACTTCTCTAACCAACTGTATTGCCTTCAGGATGGCAGAGGAAGGGGTGATAGGGCACTGGGAAGGAATTATTTGCTTGCTTGCTGGCGTTTTATATTTTACTCAGCAGTGACTTTTTCATAAGGCAGAAGGGCAAGTAAGAAAGGGGTGGTGAATAAAAGAAAAAAGTGGAATAAGGAGAAAGCTAGGAAAGTAGGCTTGGAGGGGAAGAGGTAATGCAGGTATTCCTGTCAAGTTAAATTCAGTCTCTGGTCTTTGTCAAAGTACTTTTGTGTTAGACACCGAGTTTAAATGCTGGTTGTGTAAAAACGAACAAATTTTCACAAGATAATGTCAGGCTGTATTTTTTACCTGTTAGTTGGCTCTTACAAAGTCATTCTGTTAATGCATAGGGTCAGAGAAATTATTTCTTTTATATAAAATACCCATATTCAATCTGCATTAAAAGCAGGAAAAATTTTGTTGTTGTTCGTTCTCGTAGAAGTCTTGATATGTTTACTAACAGGAAGAAATGTAACTCTGTTTTAAAGAAAAAATAGATGCAAGCCATATGTACTGTGCACGGAAGGAAGCATCTAAAATCTGGTTTGAGTAAGGAACTGTTCTGTGATCTCTTTGTAGAGCTGAAGGAAGAAGTATTTTTTTTGTTAACAATTCCCTTGTCCCAATTTTGTTCAGTGGTTGATTTTCTCTCCAGATTTGTTAGCTGTTAAGAGATGGTAACAGTGTTTTAAAACTTATTATCCCTCAATGGTAAATACAGCCTCCCCGAGTTTGAAATGAAACCTTTTGGCAATGCAAGTTAAAATTCAAAAGATGAAATCTAAATGTATACCAGCTATGCACAAATGCCTGAGAATTTTTCATGAATTACTAGGGTTACCCTTTGCCTTATTTACAAACACCCACACTTACAACAGTTCTGCCATCTCCCAGTAGTGGGCTGTACCAAAGCCATTTTAAGTCAAGTTCTACAAGTAAAGAAATCTAGAGGTTTTTTTCCTGCTTCCTATTTTCTACCTGTGTTTCTTTAACATGGAGATTGTCCTGACTGTGTAAGAAAGACGAGATGTGATTTAATTACTCCACGGGTTTAATAACTCATCTGGGAACAGTGACAATTAATTGTACTGTACAGTTCATCGATCTTCACTGGATCCTGATGTAAAAAAAAAAAAAAAAAAAAAGAAAAAAGAAAAGGTGTTCTCAGGAAGATAGGATATGTGTGCTTTTTCTTCTCCGTGTCATCAGGAGACCAGTGGTACCAGACAGCTCTCAACTCCGGTGATGCTCCCCAATGGTTATTGGAGGTAGCAGTGGTGGAGGTAAATACCTAAAAGTTTACAACCTTTTGCTGTCGAGGCAAACTACCTCTGCAGCAGTGAAGGAAGGCACATTCAAATTAAAATCAGATGGGAAGGGTGAGTATTCTGAGTGTCATATTCAAGAGATGCTCTCAAAACATTAGTGATGCCAGTTAAGTATGACAAGGGAACATTTCTTGTGCTTCCCTTGTGAGACTGAACCATGACCGAGACCTCACTGTGTTCACACGTAATGGGCAGCACACCATTTTTTGCAAAGGTAGCTGTATGCACAGTGGGTAATTGATGCCTAAATACAGGTTCTCCAGTAGACCTCCAAGAGACTCAAATTGTACAGCCTGAAAAAAATTTCTGTGATGCCCTTGAAGGACCCATTCTGAGAGGCCTCACTTTGTTCAGTTGTGGGTGTGTATCTGATGTGGGGAGTCTGTAGTCTGAACAGTCAGAATAGATACAGGCAGACAGATGGAGAAAGAGTTAAGAGAAGTGGCTGTACAACACTCATGGGGATCTTGATCTCTTGCATCTCCAGTCTTGCGTGCAGGCACAGAGTAATACCAGTTGTTGACTAGGTCACGCAGGGTTTTGAAATTCAGTTGCTAAAGACAGTGGAGATCAGTAGACCATGACTGCAGTTACTTAGTGATGCTACGGTCCATGTTATTTTAGGCCTTGACTTTCAGATGCCCAGTTTGAGGAGACTCTGAAAGTTTCTGAATGATTCATGGATGTAAATGGTCTTGTCAGCATTCAGTACCTTTGCATCTCAGGCACCCAGATGTCTGTAGTGAGGTGTTCCAGTTTTGGTACTGTTTGGCCTGGCTTCCTTATCTAGCCAGTCAGAAGGTGATCTGGTCTGTCCCAAGCAACTGCATGTATCGCTGGGATGTAAGTTTTCCCAGTAAAGATTAGATGAATCATTTGAAAATGATAATTATTCATGGCTTTTCAAATGCCCCTGCAATATTTGATTGCTGTAACGAAAATAGAGAATGAAATCTGTTAGCTTCAGTTCAGCTGTTTATGTTATTGAAAGATTAAATCAGTTGCAGAATTGAATTGAAGATGGATGCATGTATTATTATTACTGGATAGCAAAACAGTACCTTCGACAGAAAATGATGAAAAAACACTTTGCATTCCTCGTATTTCTAAATGTTGGGAAGTGGATTCACCTTAAGTACCTTTATCTTTCTGAAAGGTAGATATGCCAGATAACTGGCATTAATCATCTGGGTGATGTATAGTCAGTACATACACCAAAAAGATGAACCCTTCTATTTTGAGATAGGCTGAATCACTGTCTGGAGGTGTCTGTTCTCAGCTAATGGTAGAATGAACCTAGACAACTAGATTATGTTAAAGTTAGGTGAGATGGATCCTACTTCATTGCTTTGGTTGTATGAACTGGTATTTCTCAGCTTCCATAGACTTAACTGGATCTATGAAAATTGCAGGGATAATTACTCCTTCGGTATTACCTACCTTGCTCCTGCAAAGCATGCAAGTGGACCTTTGGTCTGTAGTTTTTATCTGTCACTATTACGAACCAGCTGCATCAAAGAAAAGGCAATGTTAACAAAGTAAAGGAAAAGTGAGAGGAAACTGAAGATCTTACAGGATTCCCACTGTTCTGAGCATCATGTAAAAGACACCCCCGCCTCTGTTTTCCTGTATTAGTTAAGGATTTGATGCTAAGAACGATGAAGGAAGGTTTCTGTTCAATTGAATGTGGGTTGGAGTGTGGGAATGAGAGTGAGAGTCAAAAGGGAGAAGGGCGTGAGAGAGAAAAGATCCCATAAAAAGAAGCTGAAGAAAGGAGCCCAAGCTCATTGTGCTGAGATTGGATGGGGAACCTGGAGGGAGAGACGAGGCATCATCAGGAATGGGGCACACTGACTGTCATGCATGACTGAAGATTAAGAAAAAGACAGATTGAGGGAGAAGATCAGAACAGTGGAGCAAGGAGCAGCTTCCCACAAGGAACAGGATGAAGAACTTAGATTTCATGGCTAACATATTTTGGCTGAAGACAGTGGCTCTGAGACGAGAGGTTTGTGGCGAGCGGGGTTGCTATAGCAAATAGGACTGGGAGGAGGAGACACTAGTGGGAAAGATGCAGCATTTTAAAAATAAGTTGAAAGATGGAACAGCAGAAGTACATTTCAGTGGAAGAAGCGGCAAGTTTGCTCTCACTAGAGCAACCTTCTTCTTCAAAGCCTGGGGCGGGGGGTTCAACATGAAAAATTTGCTGTTAGCAGCAGCTGTCTGTGAACCGTTGATGAGCTGTCCATCGTCTTCTGCCCTGGATGTCTTGGGGGATGATAACTTACTGAGGTTACAAGGTGGTTTTTTTCCTTGAGGTTTCAAAGGGATCAGTGGGTTGAATAAAAAGCATCCGTTCCTTATGTCTGCTTTGTTCAGCTTTCCAGTCTACTTTTTTCTTTTTTGCTTTTTTTATACTATATGAAGCTACATGCAAGTCATTAAATTCAAGGATTATTATTTATATCACAAAATCAGGAATACCAACATGGGATTCTCTGTGCCTGTGCGTTACAATGGAGTCTTCAATTATATGATCACGTGCATTCATCCCTTCCTAGTATGGTGGCCTGAAGGAACAGGACACATGACTGTAATACTTCTCTCTCTCCCACCCCCCTCCTGTTTCTCCACTTATAATAGCCTGGCACCCTCTTGGCCAACTTTTGCTGCATTGTCATTGAGGTGGAGGCCTTGGTGATATAAATTTTTGTTTATATAATGGTTATATATTTTAATAAATTTATATTTAAGTAGAAGACAGTATCTCTCTGCTACCATAGAAGGAGCAGTTACAGACTGAATTCACCTTTTAGATAATAAAATACCTGCTCAGGAGAACGACTTTTTGTAAATGCCCCAGAAGTGAGCCAATCTTCAGTCACAACTCCCACCTTTTTAATGACATTAACAGCAGAAGTGCAAATATGTAGGAACTTTTGCCATGTTATTAACTACAGCACACCTAGAACTTGGAGCAAGTCACCACCACCAATGTATGGAGTGTTTCTTGTTTTCTTGGTGTGTTACTTGCAGCTTATTTTCAAAAAGACGAGCACTTGCGCATGCTAACAAATGCAGTCATGGATAACTCTGGAAACACAAGCTGTATAAAGTAGATCTGATGCTAAAAATTCCAAAAACGTTGAGCTCTTAGGCTCTTTGGACTAGGCACCTACAACCAGAGGCAGTAAATGGGTAGTTTTTCTAGGCAGTGGATAATACCATCCCTTCACCTCACAGAAATGTTGCAAAATATATTTTGTTAATATGAAGCTCTTGGATATTGTGATGAGCATCAGAGGAAGCCCAGGAGGAAATTAATAATTCTTTCTGGAGAGCTGGGCTTCAGTGAAGGGCAGCACATGGAGCAGAAGGGCCACATATTGAGCTCCAAGAGGAGAACCAGGTAGTGACAAGCTGCTGATTAAACATGTGCTGGGCACTCCGTGCACTGGCTGAAGCTGGGGTCCTGCAGAACAAAGCTGGCATGCTCCTTTGTGTGCATCTTGAAGCAGGCATGTGAGGTCGTAACTGAGGGTACACACACAACCTTATTTTTGCCATGTCTGTCTTTTGCAGGCTTAAGGTTACATTTGAATATCCTTTTTCTTGTTAATTTATTTATGTTCTAATAGCTCTGTCTGTGCATAAATGTATAGTGCTTCATAAACAGTGTATGATAGTTTTGTTTTATTCTTCTGGTGGAAATGCATACCTACTCTGAAGTCCTTACAAGTAAAATGTTATTATTTGGGAAGAGGGAGGATAACTTAACAATCTACTGCTACAGAGTAGGTAGTTGCAGTCATGCAACAGATTGTCCTGACTGGTGCTCTTCAGATGTGTAGCTGCAGGACACATTCCTAGGTGATTAAGCCGTGCTGGCATTTTTTAATTTTATTTTTTCTTGCAACATCCACCAGATAGTGGTCTTGTCTTGTGGAGGAGTTGAGAAGTCCCCTTTTCCAGTAAACTCAGCTTCTGATACACAAATCTGACATTTCTACAACCATGCTCCTGTTCTAAGAAGATAGCTATGGTCACTTCTGGGCTAGACTTTTAATTGCTAGCCTTCATTAAGAATGTGCGTGTATAGTTTTCATAATTTCCGGTTTGTGGCAGATTTTATGGTCAGCCTGGCAAAACAGGCTCTGTAGTCAGCTTACCTTTCCATGTTTGCATATAGTTTTGTGTTTGACAAGGCTGTTAAAAGCATTCCTGCCTATTCTCTTCCTCAGTGGTTGAGGGGGACTGTGGAAGGCAGTTGCCTGGTCCTCAGAATACTACTCAAAAGCTTGCTGTTACTACTCAAACACTATGGACACCTTAGTCATCCAGATACTGCTGTAGTGCACAGAACCATGTGTGAATCTGTTGCATTCCGGTGCTGTGAGTTGTAAGATTTATCCTGGAAACTTGCTCTGAGTCACACACCTAATCAACAACTCTGTTCAAAATGCAAAGCTGCTTGGAGTAGGAACGGACCTTCCTGGGAATTTCTTCCAGGGCATGGCTTTTTGTCTTGATTCTCTGGTGTCTAATAAGATGCTGGCTCTGACCAAAGATTTTTCTTCTGGTGGGAAGCTTATTGCACCTTGTTCTTTAAATACTTTCTTGCATTGTAAAGAAAAGTCACTCTGCAAACTTCGTGTTGGAGTGGCTGGTAACAGAGCATCCTCCACCTGGCTGCCTTTTTTTTAAAGGTAGAGATCTAGTATAGAAACTTCTGCCTCAGGCAAAAATGGCTTAATCTACTCGGTGGATGTGAAAGTATGGAGAAAAGATACCAAACTCCTTTCTGCCTTCCCTTGATAGGTATTATTTAGCCTTGTTTCCTTTGGAAATGGGGAAAAAGAAGAATGTGGCATGGGAGTAGTAAATGTAGTATACGTGTAGATGTGGTGCTTAGGGACGTGGTTTAGTGATGGACTTGGAAGTCCTGGGTTAACAGTTGGACTTTCCCAACCTAAATGATTCTATGAGGAGAGCAGTCACTCTGGGTACAGTTATGTACAACAGTGTTTTGCTCAGTGTTTTACTACTGCATCACAACATGCATCCTGGGGTTTGTCCTATTAATATAAAACATTAATAGGGTACCAAAAACGCTAGGAATCTACACTTGAGCGTCTTTTTTCGTTCTTTTTCGTTCTTTTTTGTTCTTTTTCGTTCTTCTTTCTTCTTCCCACTTACCCTGAAGCTTATACTTCAACTTGAGGTGCATAAGCTACACTAGTTGAAGGCCTAATGTGTTGTTCTGGCTAAAGTTGTGTGACATTTTATGAGGAAACATGTACTGAGAGTCTTGCGTAGACTTCAGTATGGACTAAGCTGGTTAGTTAAAGCATAAGGGGACGTTAAAAATCAGTGCCATGTACCTGGATGTTTTGCAGTGTCTTTTCCAAATGAGTCACATTAGCTGGTGTGTGTTAGCTAGTCTAGCCTTTTGTAAGGTCATGCCTTTAAATTCAGGCCCAGACAAATCTGAATCCAAGTTACGAAGATGGCATTGGAACTGTCTTGAAGAACAAGGGGGAATGTGTGTGAAAGCTAGCGAAAACCCAAGTTTTCATGGGAAATGGTGAAGGTTAGGAAAGAATTGATATTCATACTTTCTTCATTTTTTTGATGAGAGAATTTGAAGCTCTGTTGGGATATGCAGACTCAGACGTAAGGGATGTATGTGATGATGCATGAGATATGGGCGAGGTACACAGATATGTTATTGGCATCTGTTTACATAACTTCTTTATGGACTTGTATATTCGTTTTTCCACTTGAGGTAGACAGTAATTTTTATGTAAACCAAAGGACAGTGATGTTGTACAGGCAGTGGTTTGCCCCAGTGAGAGGGAATTGCTCTGGATGGAGGCGTTAGACGTTTTTAGAATTTTTAAATGAAAAGAAACAAATAGAAGGCTTCATATGTTCAGAAATGTAGGTGGATGAATTGTGAAGATGCTAAGAAGTGAATTTGGATTCTTGCTGCTTGCTTGATCGGCAGCTAGTTGTTAAAACATACAGCCATACTGTGCTTTGAAAAGTCGGTGAGCAAATGCAGGCCACAGCAGAGAGCTCAGTTCAGCTGTTTCTGAAATTACATCGACACCCCTGATTTGTGCCAGTTAGATTGCTGGTTCAAGGCTTTGGTTAATATCAAAAGTAGTGCATGTACTTTGATGTTAACACTCTTTAATGTCCAAGTTTACATCTTTGTTTCTGTGATTTCTGAAGATAAGACCCAAAAGAGAAGGAAGTACGTAGTTCAGTGCAGCTGACAGTGGTAACCTTACTGCTCTGGAAAAGATTTTTTGTAGTCTTTAGAAAGGAGTTGCAACAAGCAAGCCCAATATGTATTCTGCTGTGAGAAGACTGTGGACTGTCAGTCTTTTTGCTGTGAAAAAACATTTTTCTAATGGGAATTTCTTCTTTATAGCTAGCTGGTTTTGATGTTACAATTCTGGTGCATCTAAAAAAGCTAATTGAGTTTTATAGGACAAATATGTTAAATCTCATATCCTCTGCAAGGAGGATATGTTAATACAACAAATTATTATGGCACAGTTGGCAACATTGCCATGAACAGCTGTAGAAGTACCTTAAGGTGTTTAGGCTGCACGTTATCTTCTGCTATTTTCACATTTACAGGACTTGGGGTTAAACTGGTCCAAACAGCATAAAAGTATTCTTTCTGATCTGAAAGAGTCGGCAGTATGATGTGGGAGGTACCTGTATTACAGTTCCAAAAGACTATGGTTTCCCAATAAAGGAAAAAAATTGGATTCTCGTTGGTGCTGGCAAGATGGACCTTTTGTCCTGCACTGGGGAAGAACGAACATGGCCATTGTTTGGAAAAAAGCTTCTTCAAATACTTAGCAATCTGTAGCTAACACTCTAAATCTGTAACACTGTAAATCAAGTCCACTGCTTTCATTGAGTTTTTTTCAGAAAGCTTCTTAAAAGCCATCTTCAGAACTTAAGGTAGTTTAGATATGAAGAGGTAGAGGCGGAGGCATCGTGTTTTGGGCGAGATTGGTAATGATAAAATAGGCAGGAGGGTTGGATGGGGTAGGCATCATGAATTCAGGGCAATAACACTTTAAAGGTTGATGTGATTGGGGTTTTTTTTTTCCGATTCTATGGTTTCTTTCTTTCTTTCTTTCTTTTTTCCTTCCCTGTGGAAGGATGTGGTAAATAATTATTAGTCAGTAGTTATGCATTTGTGGACAAGTTGTGCAAATTGTGGACAACTGTTTTACGTAATAGAAAGGGGAGTCACGCTGTGTTTTGCAGGGTTGGAACATTTAATATACAGGGTGATTTGTGGGGCAGCTGTGGGCTGACTGTTCAACATATTCTGCCTTCAGATCTAACTGGATGCTTCTGTATATAAATCAAATGGACCTGGAAGCCTTCCATCATTACTGCGCTTATTTGCTGTATAAAAATATTTTTCTGTTATGAAATCAGTTATCAGTATTTTACCCGTTTTGTGGGTGAAGAAGACGAAGTTGTGAGAAGTGAAGTGGCTTGTGGAAGACAAGGGTGAGGTTTGAGGAGCAGCAAGCTTCAAGTCCAGAGTCCACTGTGGATTCTTCCATAACAATTCTACTTGTGCAAGAACTTGGAGGTTCAATCCCTCACGACAGTTGCGTGTGAAATGCTTGCGGAGGTTGTGCTTTCCATTAAAAAAATGTTCTGGTTCTTGTTCTTTGCATTTCTAGAGTAAGCACCCTTTCTGCCATTAGTTTTATTTCGTTTTGCCTCAGGTTTGTTGAAAGCAACAGTGCTGCCCCTTTTTATCACACAAAACTTATTTACAGAAATAAAGGAAAATGGTTTTTAGTTTTGATTCTGCCACAATGAGAAAAAGTCTGTGGCATGCTTAGAAATAGTTAGAATTCTTAATGGTACATTTAAGAGGCAGTCCTAATTTGTTTTTTTTTTCCAAAAAATAGGCTCCTTTCAGTAAAATTTGGTAATTCTCTTTTGTCGTGGAATACTGTCTTTACTGGCTACAGTTTTGCATTCTTTCTCAGCACGAAGAAGCGATTGTACTCCTGGGCAGTGTGCAGTGATTTATTTATTTTGCTCATTTGTATGTAGTCAATTGAACTTTTCAGGTGGCTCCCTTTTCCCTCCCCAACCTCCCTCCATACAAATCATGATTATTTAACTTTTTTTTTTGAGGAATCTTTTTTTATTTTTCTATGAAATGAATGTTGTCTCAAAATCTAGGTAGCCAAAAATTGTAACAAAAAATAGTAAGGAAACATGGAAATCTACTTTTGCCAGACTGTGCATGGATGAAGCCACCAAAATATGATTAACAAGTTAAGAATGCTCTTTTTAGCTGCTATGGCCAGTGTAGTAGGAGGAGAGTGTGCTGTATTAATAAAATTGTTCTGACACTTTCTTTCAGAACATGTAAGCGTTTTTTCTAACTTGGCTGTCTTTCTGTTCTCAGGTGTGCATTGCATAATGATAAATGGAAACATATAATATTGCTTAAGACAGTTATAAGCATTTAAGTACTTTCATGCGGTTGATTGTTAAAAGCTTCCGGCAATATTCCGGTGTCTTTTAAAATCTGTTATGTAGCATTGAGGTTAGAAAGACAAATGCAGAAGTAGCCAAAGTGAAGTCTCAAAACCAGTTTTGCTCATTCCTAGAACTCAACAGAAAACACCAACTATTAACTTGTTTTGAATGGTCTGGTTGACATGCAGTTTCTCCTGCTGGGGCGTTGTGTTGAGAAGCTGGAAAAAGGTGGTGGTGTGTCTCAGGTTTTTTCTTGCCTCTTTTCAAATGTAGCAGGCAAGGCTGCTGGACCGTGCCAGATGCTGGAAAGCCTGTCCACAAGTGTGCAGTGAAGTGAAGAAGGGAGAAGAAAGGCACTGGCAGCGAGGAACCCACTGTCTTGGGAAGGGAACCCCAGAGGCTAGTGAGCTGTAGTCAGTTATCTTAATTATCCAACTCCATGTGTCACCAGCCTTCTTTCCAAAGTTTTTAATAGTATTCCTTCCCCTGGGCAGGGGGAGTGGAGATCATGGTATGAAAAATTTGCTCCTTCCTATCCTTTCCTTCCAGGCTCTCCACTTCCCAGCTCTTTGCCCACTCACATGCATCCATCCCTGGAGCCAGTTTGATGCTTGCTTGTAGCTGGCAGTAGTATTTTTGGTGACTGGAATGTGAAGATGGTAACTACGTGAGGTAGTATGGCAACGTGCATCTCTGCCCGAGCTTGTGCATTCTCCTTAGTGGAGAAAACTGAGAAGAAAGTGAGCACAGGGAGGAAAAACCAGGCTGGTCTTTGGGAAGGTCAAGCACTTTGGAAGGCCCTGAGGAGAGATTTTTCCTTTTGTAAGGAGGAGTCTCTAGGCAGGGAAGACAGCCTTTGACTTTAACACTTAACTTCTATTTGCATCTATTTGATAGGTAAACAGATGGTATCAGGTTTGGGGTTCTCAGAATACCAAATTCTTGGGGGAGAAGCAGTGTTGATAAAAGGAATATTTGACAACATCTGTGAATTAATAGCTCTGCAGTATTTTAGTAATGCACTAATGTCCAGAAGATCATTCAAAGCATCAAATCATTTGGTGTATAGGACTTGAGAGTCTTCTGGGGAGGCTTCTTTTTTGCTTGAGAGCATCTTCACTGTAAGTCTTGCATTTGTTTTGCAGCATAGGCTGCTGCTGAGGAATGTGAAAAGTCTTATTTCTGTGCTCAGGTACGCAGCATGCCTGTGTGGGCATTTATGTGTAGACATCCATGTATCATGCACAGCCTCATCTGCAATTGGTTTAATTTTACGGCATGTAAGGTGGAGCTGGATTTGTGAGTGCATGTGACCACGTGTGTATACATACACATTTGCACACAAAAAAATTTATATGGCATTCAGATTTTGCCCTGAGACCTTGATGAAATCATTGTTCGCAACTGAGATTACAGCCACTGTAAATCAGGGCAGAGTAACACATATTTTTTAAACAACTTCAGATATGCTTCAGAGGCTAGAAGTACAGGGATATAATGGAAACACTGACACTTACTGCAACTGTGCAAAAGGATGCAGCAATAAATATGTTTCGCAATGAAAATAGGTGATATCTGCCATCTAAACTGAAGGGTTCCCATGGCTTCTGGGCTGTTGCAAACCACTTAGCGATTGGCTAATGATTGCATTTAGCAGTTTGAATGCAACAAGGGAAAAAAGGAAGAAGTATCAATTCTGTATGCAACACTAATTAAAGTAACTTTTTTTTTTTTTTATTCTGCCCAGGCCAAGGTGTCTTGGCTGTGGATGTTACAAAGGGAGATGGTGCACCAAAGGGTTTTTAACTTTCACTCTTTCGTGGCTTCTAAGTATGGCTAATCAAATTTATATCAGGCTACAAACAGCTTTGTGAAACAGCTTTAAGGCCCAGCGTTGCTGCTGGCTTGGTAGAAAGTGACAGCACTACAGAATAAGTCCCCCAGTGTCTGAGTGAGATGAGGCAGTTACCCTTAGATAGGCATAAATGGGTATTAGATGGTTGAGAAATACATTTTTCCCCCCTAAAACCCTCCTGGGAATTTGTTGTAGTGCCTTTGATGTAACTAATTAGCTTGCTCAAAGTAAGCAGTGACTAACAGTCTAATAACTAGCTAATGGAAGGAACTTCATAATGTTTTCAAATCAGGATCCTTCTGAATGTTTTGCAAGAGGCTGAGGAGCTTTTCCCTTCTCAGGAATGGTTGCCAATAGTCAGATCCTGATGTCCATAGCCATCTTTCTCCAAGTTATGTTTGAGTCTCCTGGCTCTTTGAAGAGGCTAGGTGTTAGAGAAGAGCAATAATCCTGGAGCTATCCTGGAAGTGCCAAGCTTGAGTGGTAGCAAATGTTCTAGTTTGCTGAGGCTGTTGCACAGTAACTCACAGGCTTTGCTGAATTTTGTAAGGCGAAACACTTTTTACAAGGGAAAATAGAAAAGTAAGATTGGTTCTGCAACTGATTTTTTTTCTCCTGTAAGTTTCCCAGTCCTCAAGTAGCAAAATCAAAACATAAAATTCACTATATGAAGAAAGGGAGGTGTTTTTGCCTGCCTTCTAGTTTTGCAAATGTAAAGGGAGAAATCACACGCTTCATGTTAATTTTGCCAATTAACGGTACCTTCAAGTGCCTTCTACTTCTGCATTAGGACTTTTGTTTTTTTCTTGTCCACTGGAACTACAAGGCACTTTTACTAGTAAGAGTCCCTTTTTCATCAGACTAATTACACGGCATTTCCACATGCTCACAGACATCTCCAATACATTTTCCAGGCACAGATCATTTGCGCCCAATGGTTGAAGCGTTTCTGATGCTGGATGTGAATCCCTATTGCTTTACTTGCACGAGTGGTTTCGCAGAGTTCCTGGGATTACAGTGTGAGTAAAGCAAGCAGGATTTGAGCCTTGTAGGCCCCACAAAGGTAAACTTAAAAGCCCACCACCTGCTTGGTACCTGGATACAGGGTGTAGTGTTTCTCCTGCAGCAGTCGATGTCGTCACTAACACCTAAACCAGAGGGCTGGGGGCTGCGCTTGTGAGTGGTGTTAAGTATCGCTGCAATAATCCACTGTCTGCCATGGGAGAAACACGTAGCCCTGAACTTGGGAAGGGAGAAAATGGTTTTCATCTGTTTTGATTTAAATTGTTTGTTTTTGTTATTTTAAAGCCTGTGTGGAAATGGGCTGGAGGAGGGCTCGTTCAGAAGTGAGGCTTCCGCTCCTTTGGAGTCTGACCTTGCGAGCTGCTTAGAATTAGTGCCTCTTATTAGGTTCGCTGAGGCTTGGGGCTGTGCATTGCAGGGGTTTGGGCTCCATGTGTCGGCTGGTTGGCCATTCAGCTGGGCAGCTCTAGCCAAACTGGGCCAACAGGATATCGTGGGAATCTAGTTCGCAGCAAGCAACTTCCGCAGTCTGATCCAAAGTCACTGAAGTCAGTGGTATGGCGCGAGTGTAAGGTCAGTAACTTCAGGCATATACCTAAATGTTACTTCCTTTTTTCTTACCTGTGTCCAGCACGATCAGTGAGATGTAGGTCAGGTGCAAGGCAGCCCAGTCCTGCCTCCTTCTTGTCCGCCTTCTGAGATTCTTGGAACTGACAAGTTTTCCACAGCACTCTGTGCCTTTGTGTGTAGGTAGCTGTGTCCGCAGCTACCTCTTGTGTTCCCTAAATAGGATTTTTTGGTGAGTTTTGGTGAGGTTTTTTTTAGCTTAAATGAGATTTTTAGCATCTCCCTATAAGTCTGATGCTGGGGTTTGTAGATGCAGACTCCCAGTTAACTATGAAACTTTAAAGGTGGTTTTATTTGATGTAATTTCATACATATCTGTTTAACTTGATTTTATTTGCGTGCAAATGGGGAGGCACCAAGCAGTTTAAATTCTCTGGATATTCAAGAAATTGAGGTAAACATATCGCTACTAATGAGGCGCTCTTTGATCTAGGTGTCGGAAAAAGTTTATCTGAATTTTAAGCTGCTTCACACCATGAGCAGGTTCCCCAGCAATCTCGGGGAAGAGTTGCGTGTGCACAGCTGGAAGAGGTTGTGAGCCATGTTCTGCTGCTAGCAGTGCATCACTGACCCAGTGTCGGAGCAGTGTGAGCCTGGTGCAGCCCCAGTCTTGTCTCTTCTGGTTGGTGGGAGCTCTGCCATTGACCCAGGGAGCGGAGAATTAGTCTCTGTTTCAAAAGTCATAGAAATTGTATTGATGTGCTCTGTTCTGAATTCATCTGTATTTTCAAAAAAAGGACTGAATTGAATTGTGCTGTAAATGCAGCAAAAATGAACGTATGTCTCATTTGTGGAAAATGATGGGGGGTGGAGTATTATGTAGATATTGTTGGGATTGGGCCTGCTTTCTGCCTTGTTGAGAAATCCTTTTTCTTCCATTGAAAGTTAAAGATGACAAACAAAAGAATATAATAGGTTTCTCAAAACAAACAAAAAACAGAGAAAAGTGTTGTGTATTCATATTCCAAAGGTCACAAATCAGTTCCTGGAAAATACTATACATATGGTAATGGGAAAATAATGAAGCTGAAAATCCATTACAAATGGGAATATAAATCTATACATTTTCAGTTTTGAGCTCAGATAATGTATGCTATTTATAAGTAAAAAAGTCTTGTAAAGGTATGCTTAAGCATTGAGAATAGTGAGTACCATACTTGTTATCTAATAAATTTTGTAGCCTCTTGTATGGTTGGAGTCTATTTTTAAAACCAATTATGAGCATTGTGCTTCGTATCTGTGTTAGTGTTTCCAGAGCACGTACTTCATGTGCAGTTGCTCCAAATGCAGGAAAATAACAAACTTGGGACCAAGAGTGCCCAATTTAAACTACTGTACCCACCCAAAACAAAACTTTGGTTACAACGCACACTGTTTTTAAAGGCAGGCACAGTCCTACAGATGTGTTTCCTCCTGCTTTGCTGTTAAGGTGGCCAGAGAGTAGTGATCAGCGTGTGTATAGAAGAGGGTGCAGATACACATCCTAATGAGCCTGGCAAGTGCTCTATTGCATCATTTTGAGGAAGAAAATATCAAGTCTCAAAAACTTAGACCTTCTTAAACATGAGGGAGATTGCTTTCTTACTTAGATAGCTATTCTATTAAGAATCTTAAGTAGTCAATCTTTTTTATGTTCCATCCCTACACACCCCACCCCCCCCCAGCTCACAGCAACCTAAAATGCTACTTTTCTGGGAAAGACTGATATTCTGACTTCAGTTTTGTAATTTAATGATGGAGAGTTTCCTTAGTAAACCAAATTTAGAGTACTAGAATGCTTATCTTATATCCAGACCTTGAACATAAAAGGCATTTTATACCAGCAATTGTTCATTTAATGAGCAATTGCAGAGTGCAGGACGGTTAAGGGATTGAGCTATATGCACCATTATTGCAAGAAGTATTCTGAAATACCAGAAATAGGACGTAAGCTCTGATCAGGGGGACTGTGAGCACAATTACCTTCTTTTCAAATCCTTCTGTGACACTGCGGGAGGAAAAAGGACTTTGAAACTTGAAAGGAAAGAGCTTGCTTTCAACCTCAAAAGCTAGGAGGAAAGGGCTCTGAAATTTGCTCAGTATTCCCAATTCACCATTAGCCTGTTTCTTCCTTTAGCCTCAAGGCATTCTCCGCTTTTTGAAAAGATGTTAAGAAATTCAGTCACAATAGAGAGCCTAGTTTTGAACATGTTTCACTCAGTCCATTGAGGTCTGGTCTTCAGCCTTTGTGTGGGGTGAATTGAGCTGAGCAGCAAGCTGGTTGGGGAGAGGTGAATGAGCAGTCTCTGTGCAGTCACAAATTCTGGCAAAGAAAAGATTACCCTTTCCTTTATTTTACAATATGCATTCCTGTACAATCCTGCTAGTGGTAATATGCGGAGCCGAGCTTGTGCTTAGGTCAATATGGAGCACTTGGTTTATAGCAACTCTTGTTAAGTTTGTCTTGTAATTGAAGCTGCTGTTGACCTTGCTTGGAGACCATTTGTAAAACCATTTATTTAGCATAAACTGAAATAATAAACCCTCCTTCTCTTAGGCTGATTGTGATAGGGTGACATTAGTTTGATTTAATGATTAGCCGCCTGACCCCTCAGCTAGAGAGAGCCACTTGAATAGGGAGAGTTCACTAGGAAGCACACAGGAAGAATACTAATGAGCTTGTTAAATTTAGCATGGCACCAACCACTTTTAATTCCTCTAATGGGAGAAGCACTGCCTCTGAGACAGAGGGAGGGAGATGTGCGGGGGGGAGAGGAAAAGAGAGGGAGGAATGCCCACGTCCCGGTAGCCATAGAATTTTGGTCAAGAGAAGAGCTTGGAGGGAGCATCAGCTAGGGTGTCTCGGACTGAGTTGTAAGTACCTTGTCTTTTCTTTTACCGTTGGCATATCACTCACGAGACAGTAATGCCCTCTGCAAGTGATGAAACTTAATAATTTAACAGATTTGACTGGGCTGGTGTTGTCCTGTTTAAGCAGGAGTCTCTTAAGTGTGTTGAAACTGATTTTTAGTGTAGTGTATCGGTAGAGTTCAACCTTTTGCTGGCTTTAAGAGGTTTAAAGTAAAAAAGCTTATACTTTGTCTTGGTCTACAATAAAAAAAGAGCAAAAAAAGTTCAATAGGGTGAGAAAGTTAAATGGATTTTTGCATTAGTTTTTGGGTTGACCTGACTTAATTTTCTGGGTAAATAGCTGAGCAATTAAAAGTGCATTTATTCAGGCATGCTGTCTAGTGTGAATTTTTTGAAAAAGCTTGTTGATTAGATGAGGTGCTCCTTGGTACTCAGCACTTGTAATAAAAACTGCTTCTGATCCAAACAGCAGGACTAACTCGGCTATTTCTGAGTGGATGGGAGAATCTTGGATCAATGTGATCATTCCAGGCTGGGCACTTGTAACACGTGTCTCTGGCTACTGACTTGTTAAGACAGGGTAGGATATACATGAGGAAAGAGAAGCTTATGCAGATTGCTCTCCGGGCCTGATAACTTTTTTCTTTTCTTATTAACCCCTCTCTCTTACACCCGCAAAAGGTGGGATGAACTGTGCTGGAGTCAGTGGGGCCCCACCGGCAGGGAGTAGGTGGAGGTAAGAGAGGATCAGTCTCTTTAACTTTGGCGTTTGTGTCTCTGCAAGATTTTAGTAAATCGGATGTTTCTTTTGACCCTAAAGCTGGCCACTTCTAAAACGTGCTCAGAGCCGTAACAGTTTTCATGTATTTGGCTGTAAACCCCTTGGCAGATGCTGCTGGAGAAGTGGGCTGTTTGCTTACATTTTTGCTATAGAGTCCCACTTGTTGCCATGGTGGGCAGTATGTTTCTGTCAATAATTTGGCCTGGCGCAGCTTGCCTGCACTTACTCTGAAAAGTTTATTGAACAATTCAGCTGAAACAGAACAAGATTAGACAGCTTTTGCCTTTTGGCGCACTGAAGTGGCTCGCCTGCCGTTGAGAGTCGGCAGCATTGCTGCAAGAGGACTTTCCCACTTGGTGCCTGCGGAGCTCCTGCAAACCGCTTGCCTGTTCATGTCTGGAGCGTGGGTGCTGTCAAGTTTCTCATCTGCCCCCTATCAAAAGCGGCTCCGTGGTGTGGAGCATGAAGTAAATGCTTAGTGAGCTGTTTGGCAGTTGATTATGCCTTATTATTGCAAAAATGCCATCATGTTTACTTAAAAAATACTTCTAGGGTTTTTTACATGGCAGGCAATTTACAGAAATGCTGGACTTCTAATAGCACACGGCAGTAATTTCATAATGGGGAGAGAGATGGTTGATGCAGAAGGAAAAATACTGCTTTTTGTTTTCCTTTTTTTTTTCCTCAAGAAACTATAAGAAAGGAAAGCTTATTAAAACAAAACACATTTTGCCTTGAGTTTCAAAGTTACTGGAAGTAGGTTTTGAATTTCATTCAGCAATTTGGAAAATCAGCTTGTTCCATAGTAGTCACTAATACCTTGATTCATGACACATGCGTGTTTTGAGAAGGAAGGAATAAAAGTGGAGACTGCAGACAGATGTCAGCTTCTTGTTGTATCCCAGGATGGCAGTTTTAACAAATATTATCTTTATATGGAAGAGTAAAAGAACTGAAATCCTATCTGATCCTTGGATTGATTATACAGCCCCACAAATCACTCCAGCTTGCTTCTTTCCATACTGTGGTAGCACAGGTTAACTTGCTCTGCTTAAGGGTCTGTCAAGATTTCAAATGGAGTGTAATCCCCTATTTTTACAAGAGTTTACATCTCATCAGTGAAAGTTCACTCTAGGTTGAAATTTAGCATAAAAGACTCTGGCTAGAGAGAAACGTGATGGAAAACATGACTTTGGGGTGATTTATTTTTTATTTTTTAGTTATACAAGCAGCTTTCTAAAAACCTCATATAAGTTTTAAAGTTTTAGATTCCCTTTTGCAGTTCTCTAACTGAAACCAGCTTTGGTGTAAAAAGTTGAAACCTTAAACCCTGCTAATCCAGAGAAGGGACCGGTGCCTGTGCATATTAATAAGAAGTAGAAAAGGGCAAAAGGTTTCAGTTCTACAGTGGTGTTGTCCATTTCCATTAACTCTTTCTCCTCAGAGCCAACCCTGGAAATGCTCTGTATGGAGAATTACTGCTGGCTGTAAAAAGAATTCAGTCCCTGGAAGATGCTGATAAGTCAGCCGAGCCTGGTTGCTGTAATACTTGGAGATAGAAAAATAATTAAGCGCTCAATAGGCTACGCTGCTGGGTTTTCTTGTTGTTGCTACTTGGGAGGAGAGGGGGCAGGGAGAAGACCAGCGACCACCACATTCAAAGTAATAGCATAGCGTGTTTATGCATATAATGGCCAAAATTCAGCTCCAGCTATCTACACGTACGGAGCCTGTTTCTAATCTAATTTGTATGTAGGCAAATAGGTTGAATTACGCTAGTGTCAGGCTTGGTGAAAGTAGTCTCCTGGTGAATTGATGGTTGGGACTTTTGCTGTGTGAACGAGTACACCAGGACAAGCCGCAAGTACAAATTTAGCCCTGACACCAAATCTGTGACGACTGAAGTGCAATCTTGGCACTGCTGTCCATGATCTTTCCTTGCACGTGGGCTGTAGACTAAATGTACCGTAGTTTTATTTCCTGGGGGCATTTTCATTTCCTTTCTAGTAACCTTTTTTTTTGTGACCAGTGTTTAATAAGCTGAGGTTCCTCATGTGCTTCCAGAACTGCTGAGCATCTTTTGGAGCTCAGCATTATTTATCAGTACTTCTTCAAGATATGTACCACTGTACACCCACATGTGCAGTGTGGTTGATTGCACAAGGCAGTACCTGGAGCATGGGTATCAGCCAAGGAATACAGCATTCACACTTGTTTAGAGAAATGTCTCTGGTTTTTAAAGCAATAACGCAACTTAAGGAGACCATTTACAGTAGAACCTTGTGTAGCTAATGAAACCCCTTTGCCACATGCCAGATGTGAAATGTACCCAGGAACGTCTGGCTGGCTTTGGAGGAACAAAACCATTTGGTGTGGCTTTCAGAGGGTGCACGTAGTCCCTGAGGGCTAAAATCCCTGTGGGAGCAGAGCACTGGCTCAGCAGCTGGCCCTGGGGTGGCCTGAAAGGGAGGCCCCGTTCCCCTCACAGGTGGTACCACAGGCCTAGAGACTTACTCCAGACCTAGGCCTTGGGTTTGACCCTCCTAATTATCCCCCCGCCCCTCACTTCCTTTTTCTTTTCCCCTTGCTCATTAAGAATTTGTGGGTTTGTCTGTGGACATGGGGGAAAAAAAGGAGAGCATGCTTCGCCACCCTGTGCACGCATGCCCATGCGGTCACCCGTTAGAGTCGGTGACTCGCCTGCACCCGCCTGATGCTACTGGTGCTGTAGCTTGAGCAATTTTACCCCTTTTTATTGTTGCCCACCTTACTTTTGATTGCTAACAACCTTCCTGCAAGGCTCCAGCCTCTTACAGAAGCAAACCTCCCATGACTGGAGCTGGGCTACAGAGCAGTGGTGGGTGGCTAGGTTTGATTTAGGCCCCTCTGGCGGGGTTCATCTTCTCCTCTTTGTAACAAATCACTTTTTTATTTTTTTTTTCTGCCTCCCGATCAGGCAGCCCAAACTCCCAGTCTCCTTGTCCCGGAGGCAAGAAAACAGCGAGCCTGTGTCTGTTCTTGCACAATTGATAGCCCCGCTGGTGGGAGCATCGGTGCATGGGTGACGATGATCTACCGCTCAGCAGCTTCCCCAAACCATCCCTCATCGCTGCACATGCACCTGCTGTCATGAACTTGCACCGTGAGGAGGATGGCGGGGGGAGAACTTTTCTTTATTGTATTTGCTATAAATGGGCTAAAAAGTGTGCGTGTCTCTTTCTCCTTCCCTTCTCTCTTTCTTCTCCCTCGTTTTTTTGCAGAGGATGAAAGTCCTGGGCAGACCTATCACAGAGAGAGAAGGAACGCGATCACAATGCAGCCGCAGGGTGGGCAAGGCCTCGGCAAGATCAGTGAAGAGCCTTCCACGTCGAGCGAGGAAAGGGCCTCATTAATCAAGAAGGAGATCCATGGATCTATATCGCACCTTCCCGAACCTTCTGTACCTTACCGCGGGACGCTCTTTACCATGGACCCCCGAAACGGTTACATGGACCCTCATTACCGTGAGTATCGATTGCTGGTTCATTTGTGGATGCAAAGTTGGAAGGCTGTCAAATTTGGCGTGATTTGATTTGTTGCCTTGCTTTGTCCTCAGGGAGAACAACTGCTTTGTCTTGGTGGGTGGGGAGGAGCGGGGTTGTTGAGGTAAATACAATCTCTTTTCCAAAGTTAAAAACCAGGGTGCAGTTGCATTGCAGCTTGAAATTACCACAGGCCTCTGTAAAGCAACTTCCACAGGACATCTCATCTGTTGCTAATCCTTCTCAGCCATCCAGGGTTGCATTTGCTCCACCTCCTTAATACATGAAGGAAAAAAAAAGCCACATTAAAGAAAGCACAGAAGGAAAATAAAACAGGCCTTAAAATCCCTCTTTTAAAACAAAATTGAAGTACGGTATTAAGGGGAGGAAGGACTGTGCCTTGTACAATGAGAATTTGTGGGGGGGGTGCGGGAGGGATTGGAAGGTTTATTGCTGTGTTTCGGGAATTTTATGTTTTGTTTTGGAGGTGGTTTAGGGATTCACGTGTGTGTTTGTGCATGCGGGCTGATGGACTACTTTTGCAATTTTCTTCCCCAGCTACAGCTCCCTGAAGTTGAGGGGGGGCAGAGGGGAGGCAAACAGTTTCAACTTCTGAATTCCTGCTCAGGCATTAATAAAAAAGTAAGAAATTAACTGACACTTGAACACAGATGTGGAATGGATTTCTCCACAGGCAAAATATGAGGGAGTTAAGCAATTTTTTTCATCTGCTTCTAGTTTACAAAAAAAGAAAGAGGAAAAAAAAAATCATTTAGTTGTGTAGTAATGAAGTACATCTTGAGGTGTCAAGGCTTGTGCCTTTTGATTATAGATTTATCACCCAGTCAGGATACAGATTTGCCATTTAACCTTCCAGTCTCCTATTCCAGATGATAGGCTTAAGACCCACAAAGAGGGGCCAGGCTGCTTTGGGGTTTTTTTTCCACATCATTCAGAAATTTTAGTGTTTTAAGGCAAAAGGTCATTAGCCAGACGACTGATTAGTGAGGACAGCTGATTAGTGCATGTTTTTTTGCTAAAGAAAGTGCCAGGGATAAAAGCTAATTTTATCCCTTCATTAGTTGGGCTAGCAGCAAAGGGGAATGTTCACTCATCAGGGTGCAGATCAAAGTATGTCTTGCACAACCTTAAGTCTCACCAACCTCCTTTTAAAAAAAAAAAAAAGAAAAGAAAAAAGCCTGATTGTTAATAAGGATGGAGGTATTATGAGAAAATGAACACTTGTTGTCCTTATAGTGTAGAGCAATATTTAGGGGAAAAGTTTGCAGTTAAGCTTTTGAGCTGTCTTCCAGCGTAGGCAGACGGTTTCTGTACACCCTCCTCCTTCTCCTGCTCTCTCACACAGCCCTGCTTAAACCCTCTGGGGGAGTTACTCATCTTTCTATCAAGTACGATGTGCTGCAGCACACCAGTGGCAGACTCCTTTGCTAGAGAGGCATGAATGTGCAGAGCAAATGACCGCTCATGAGCCGCAGCGCCTAGAAGTACTAGCTTGCGGGGTGGGTTGGAGGCACCATGCATAGTTTACAGTTTGTTAATGCAACCCCCAAATCTCATTTTTTTTTTAAAAAGAATCTTATCGGGGAAGCAAAATAGCTTCTCTGTTTGTAGGCTGTACAGCTGGGGAGAGGTGAAATGGGTGACAGCAGCAAACTCCCAAACAAACAACAAACCTTATGTTGAATTTAGTGGCGACGATTGCCATTTTGACCATCGGACCAGCTGCTAGCTCACCCCTTAAATGTAGTCCAAAATGTTATTGCTGCTACTGAAGATTCAGACTGAAGGAAAAGGGCCAGACAGTTAGAATGTGTCTGAGTGGTTTGCATTTAGTTTATTTTGGTTTATTTTATTACATTTGCCTTTTGATGAGAGTTCTCAAGATTTAATGAAGCTACTATGTCTGTATTGTGATCAATAATATTAGCTAGTTACGATGTGTGGGCTACTAGAAAAACATAGCTGTCAGAAGTTGAGAGAACAGCAGAAGTTATCCTGCATACAACAGCAGAGAATCAGGAGATGAGTAGATTTTTAAACGAGCAACATGCTCTTAAAGCAGAAGTCAGAAAACATCAGATGGGCAGACCTGCTTCATCACTGCTGTAGCAAGTTGTACATTTGTACTCACTGATTTATAAAATCCCTCAAACTATTAATGTCATATAAAGAGCCATCATGCTTTTATTTACCTTTAATAGATGTGATACAGAAGGACAACTAAAGAGACAAATGTCTAGTTAGATTTATAGGAAAGCAGACAGGCTTACTGAAATTTTCATAGTAGTTGCATCATTTATATATGTAAGACATGCTTTCATCAAAGTGGTGACTGTATTCAGGCTGACACTTACGGTGGTCCACATGAGGAAGTCTGAATAATGTAAACATACCCCAGTCCCACTGTAGCAACAGGTGAAGAACCAGCAAGTCTATTGTCTGTCTATTCCTTAGTTTCTTGCCAGTTTTGCTGGGCATATGGATAGAAAATACTGTTTTAATTCAACATAGTTGGATATGTAAACACTCAAAGTAATTTCTTAGTTGCCCTGTGGTTGGAAAATACAGACTTTTCAAGATGCCTAATTTGTGCTTCTATTTATACTCACTTAGTATTTAAAAGTGTGGGCGGGCTTCCTGTAACACAGGAAAAGGGAAAATAATTTTTTTTGAAGAAGAACATCTGTATATTTTTATGGCAAGAAAAGAAAAAGAGCATTTAAGTCAATTGTGTGTGGAACGCATGTCCCCTCCAGGAGCTGCAGTTATTAGAAACAACTTGAATGCTTTGCATTTCTACATGTAAATATGCGTGTCTCTTTGCATTGCAGGATTTTTTGTTGTTATAATTTTTTTCCTAATTAAAGTGACTGATGTTGTAAATGTTGCAAATAATAGTTACCATATATGTGGAATAAATACCTCATTGAGGGGGAGTTTGCTCTCCTGCCGAGTGTGGGTGGGGATAATGGTTGTGTTTCAAGTGGACCAGCTTTTCAAACAGCTGGGATGAAACATGCTATGGAGCTGGCGGCACTTCTGCACTGCCAGAGAGCCCCTCAACCATTTAGCAACTGAGAATGAGAGTGCAGCCTTATGCTCAGCTCACAGCCCTCTGTCTTCCAAGAGATAAAAGGGAAAACATATAGGCCTAAACCAGAAATTTTTGTTTTCTCTCTTTTTTTGTTCCTGATTTCTTAAGCACCGTTTAAACACTGCTCACCAAGTATGGGGAGGGTTGTTTAGTTTTTTTTTTTTAACTTTAAAAAAAACTTCTTTCTTTTAAAAAGCTGGAGGCAGATTACAAAAATGTGGGGTTTCCCTTCATGTGTTGCACCTTTTCTTTATTGAGGAGAGCCAGGGTTACTGAGCTTAATCACAGTGTTTCTTAAATGGATTTAAGACCTTGTGTTTCTCAAACACCGATTGCAGTGGTAGCTGGAGCCCCTTGTTAATGTAAATTCTGTCTCTAGAGGTAGGGCTGAGGCAGGGCCGGTGGGGATAGCAACTTTCCTTTGTTATTCTCTTCCCCAGTTTTAATTCTCATGCAGATTTATGGGAGTGCTAAGACTGCCTGTCTCACAAGTCATTCCTCATGGAAAAAATGAATCATTCCTGATGTAAACACTCTGATTTAGAACGTACTGCTGGTATTCTTCCCTGGGTTTCACAGCTCATCTGAAAGAATTGTTAGTACCTAATTAGTGAAGCCTGAAGAAGTATCTTAAGTAAAAAGCAGTGACAGTTCAGTTGGCTCTATCTAAAAATTTGTATATACAGGAATGGCCCTGGCAGGATTCTCTTTCTGGTACATTGCCTCATCTCAAAGAGGTTGCACTGAATGTAGCTGAAAGCAGGAACTCACTCCTGTTTATTATTATTGTTGTTGTTGTTGTTATTATTATTATTATTATTGTGTTGTGGTGCGTTTTTTCCCCCTCCTTACTGGGGATTTATTCTGCTAGTTTTGAAGCTTCTGTCTGGGGAAGTGGGAACTGCTTATTGCACATTTCATAGGATTAACCTTCCAAAGGTATTGATTGCCCACAGTTCCCACTGACTGTGCCTCGACTTGTGGTTTGTAAGGATCAGGCTCCACATAAATGCCTGGGTTAGATTACCCAGTGTTGGTGTCATCTCAAAATCAATTTGCAACATGAACAAAAGACCACAGCAAGGAAAATACAGTGCTGGTTCACTAGGTGCACTTGTTCATTTACTGTGTTTTAATTTCTGTTGACAAGAATTCCCTTTCATCTCCCCCTAGAAAAGGAAGAAAAAAAAAAAAAGAGGAAATCGGCTTGTTTCTGCAAATGCAAACTGGTAACTAGAAACACTATCTTAAAATACAATAATTAGAAAGCAATGAATTTTCATGGCAACGTGGACCATGATGGCCAGCTGTGCGCAACACATTGGGTACTGAAAGCAGTCCAGGTTGCCACCAGCAGATAAGCTCATGGAAGGGGGTCCCCATTTGCTTTGTATAGGGGGGAGCCAGTGGCATCCTTTGTTGTCTCCCTGACACATTTTGGATCTCTGAGGGACAACTAAGATACTTTTGGATAGTCCCAAAGTGGGCACTCGTCTTGGCTCACCTCTAGTTTCCCAGCATCACAGGGTGGCAGGAGCCTGGGACAGCTTTTTATAGAGGGCTACGTTATGGTAGGAGAGTGTCATTGAGGAATCCTTGTTGAGATTTAGGACTGGGGTCTTTAAAAACATTTAGGTGCTCTTCAATTTCAAAGTGAGTTTGGCCTCTTAAATACATCTGAAAATCTGGGTCCTACTTCTTCATCTCTTTTTGCAGCATTTGGCAGGAGAGGGGCTTAAGTGCTCTAGTAACAAAACTCCACTGACAGTGATTTATGGGGTGGTTTCCAAATGTTGTCAAGGAGGGCTAGTTGAAAGAAGTAAAATCTAAAGCTTTCAATAAAACTCATAGGGAAAAAAACCTTCTAGTATAAAAGTGAATGTCAGATTACTGGTGTCAGCAGAGCGACAGAAATGTTGATCTTCAAGAAAATGAGCATGTTTGCAAAAACATTTTTGGGATAAAAATGTAAAATGTAGTAATATCTTTCAGTAGTCTCCAACAAAAAATGTTACAGCTCTCAAAATCAAACTTAAGGTCAGAGGCAACTCAGTTTGAAATTTAGGAAGGTGCTGCAGACCTTATAAGCTTAGCAGTTTATAAATGGAAATATCTTCTCCAAGATGCCTCCCAGACCTCTTGGGTTGTGTTTGGGAAGTTCTGATCATTACAAGTACTCCGGCCCGTGTCTCTGGAGCCCTTCTGTGGAATAAGCCGGGTCTCTTGAGAGCTCTGGAGTTGCTGCCCATGTGTGATGCTCTCATTTGGAAGTAACAATTGCACCCATAGATTCAGAACTACAAGTGGCACATAGAGACATCCTTCCTTCTACCAGATTTTCTCTCTTGTTAGCATGAGACACACCACAGAACTGCCAATATTCGAAAGGGCTTGAAATGTAGTGTGGTTGAGAAGCTGAAAAGTGATCTTTTACAGATTATTTTGCTTTGTTTCATTTTTTAAGTTTAAGTGAATACACACCTTTGAATATTGACTTTTTTCTTGTAATTACCAGCAGTATGAATTTCAGCTGGAAACTATAGGCAATGACATGGAAAGAGGCAATCCTGTTTCTGTGGAGGGTAGAATAGGGTATTTGAGGTCTCTTATGGCCCTGTAATTCTGTTGGACTTCAAACTTTTAAAAATATCCTGAGAACTGAATTTAAAAAACAAGAACAAACCAAAAACCCAAACCCTCTGTGGCACCTAATAGTGTTTAGTGCCAGGCACTACCAAGTATGAAGCCTTCTGAGAAGCAGATGGGTTCTGTTAATTTCTCCTTTTTTCAGTTGTTCAAGTGCGTGTAAGCTGTGGTGTGTGGGGTTTTGTTTTGTTGGGGGTTTTTTTTGGTGTTTTTTTTTTTTTTGTTAAGGAATAGGGAAGATAACGCTGGGACAAATGCAAAAACACCTCTTTCACAAATCTGATTTGGTTTGTCAGCTAAAGCTTTTTTAGATGCTTTACAGTATGTATTTGTTGTATGTTGCCTTCATGGAAGGAGACAGAATACATTGCTCAAAGCCATAGAATCATAGTTAAGAACTCTGGGAAAAGAAAAAAAAAAAGCCAAGAAATAATGTAATCCATCTCTTTAGCCTCAAGGCAGATCAGCTGTCCCTAAATCAGGAAAGAATGAAAAGCTTCTTCAGAGTTGCTATGTCCCTTGATAAGTGGGCATTTTTCTCTTTAAGAGCCTGGTGACAAGTTCTGTAGTGGTTTTGGGCTGATCTTGTGTCTCTACGTGGTAACTTCTATAGCATCAGCAGCTAGAAGGTGCTTCTGAAAAAAATTTAGAAGCTGTAAAAGTCTGAGTTGAAAAGTTTTGATGAAGTTTCGTTTTCCCTCCTAGAGGTTTGTTAGCATGTGGGAGATCTGGTAGTTTCCATTGCTGTGTTCTTTGAAAAAAATCCAAAAACAAACAAACAAAAAACCAAACCACCAAAATCCCCTGAAACCCCCACAGCCTGACACATAGCTGTTGTGCTCATTACTGCCACTTCAATAGGCAAGATCATTTGTTTTCTCTTTTTATTAGTTATCAGAGCAATCTTTGTGCTGTTGTTGAGGCTATGTAGTGCAAGGGGTTAGCCAAGTATGATAGGTATGCAGAGAAGTAGTGGCCAAAGGAAGATAAGCATCGTTTGTTACAATTCTTGAAGCATCCCATAGTGTTGAGGTTGCTGTCTGTCAGTCAGCTTTTGGAGTGTTTTTTCCCTGCGAGCATTTCTTGGCCAAGGGCACTCAGTATAAAAAGCAGCCTCTTTGCCTTGGTTGCTCAGACCTTTAGAAAAGGTTAACTGGGTCTCACAAAGCTTTTGGTGTCAGTTGTTATCTGTATCTGTAAAGTGCTTTGTGGCTGCAACAGCTTGAGTCTTCGTGGCAAAGCACTGGGAACATGTGAACCAGGTGCCGGTTCAGTGATCATGACCTTCATCAAGAACTGGAACAGGTTGTCCTGAGCTGGTGAGGACAAGCCACGTACTCAACCACTGTGCAGTGCTTTACACTGCCAGGGAGATGTTTCTCTTGCATTGGTGGCCTTCCATCTGGTCAGTGTGATAGAGGGAAGTCATTTGCCTAAGCAGAGCCTTCAAGTGCCATTGTCATGCCTGGGAGGATCCCAGCTGGTCTGGCTGCCACCCTGGAAAGACTGCTCCTCCGCATCCTGTGTGATATCTGTTACCTCTGTATGAACATCTCAGATACCTTAGGGGTCTAAGATGGCACTATGTGTCTGCATTTAGGCAGCTGAATCCTTGTCAGTGTTGTAACCAGGCGTTCAGATCAGTGTGTCCAAATGTGGAAGACAAACCTTTAAGTTCAGTTCTTTTTTTATCCCCTTCTCTGCTGCCATTGCCCAGCTCTTGTCAAGAAATCTGTGGCAGTAATTGGGTTGCTGAGTAGCTAATATCTACAGGGTGCTCCTCTTTCATGGTTCCCTTGTGTTAATTTTCTTGTGTCCTGGGTGCTTGTCACTGAGATCTGGATGTGCACTCCCTTGCTGCTGCCTCTGGGGCTGGGGGGAATCCCAGATGTGTGGGCACTGAAGGGAGGGCATTGTGTCCCAGAGGGTGCCTCAGGCTGGGCAGTGGGGGTAATGGCAGTGTGAGGGCACCATGGGCCTGCTCTTTCCATGGCATGGACTTGTCAAGGGAGGTGATGAAAGGCAGCGTCATTCCTGCTGACAAGGTCCTACAGAAGTCTCTTAGCATCAGCTTTGGCCTCCTGTTGGAGTCCAGGGTTGAACAGACCTTTACTTTTAAGGCAGTTCAAATGCTTTGGTTGATGAACCATTTTCAGGATCACTAGCAGATACAGCTTTATTCCTCTTGATTGAACTCAGTACTTGGGAGAAGAGCCCTTAGCCAGAGCCTCTGCTTCCTTTTATTCACACCTAGCAACCCAATTAGCTTCCTCTTAGCCTGGCTCTTGGGTAGTTTACACAGTGCACTCTAAACTCTTATTAAAACACTGCTCAAATTACTCACAACTGGGGCTCTTCAGCTTGCTCAGTGGGTGACATCTGAGTTTGGAGATCATGTCAGGTACGCTTCCCCCTTCAGTCAGAGTTATACTGGCTGCCTCTTTTCATTGGTGATCATATAACTTACAGCCGAGGCAGCAACCACCAGCGCAGGGAACCAGTACTGTACTATATGTCAGTGTACTGGTAGCTGTGTTTTTTAAAGAGTGCAGCTGCTGTATTGGCATGTGGTCATTGGCATGTGTGGTGGTGGTTGGTACACAGCAGCAGGAAAGGCAGTACATGTCTGGGAGCGTTTGTATGTACAGGTTTGTACATAATTTTTATACCTTCTTTTAAAAATAGAGAAAAGGAATGTTTTGTGTTGTCTCAGAATTTGTCTAGCTGAGTTTTTGGAGTTCAGTACAGATAGCTCCCCAGATAATGGAATCACTTTCTAATCTAAATTATGCTCGTTTCCTGCTTCACACTGAATAAGGTAGCAGAGAGGCTCCCCCATTGTTCACTCTGGTTTCCCTTTCATATTTCAGTGCTGCCCCAAGCCATCATTTTTCCCAAAGAGCAGAATGGTGCTGATCCAGAACCCAATGAATTCAATGAATCAACAGCTGCTTCAATGAACTTTTTCATAATCCCCAGTTGCCTTATATTCTACCCTTTCATCTTACCTGCTCCTCATGCTAGCTGTAATTTAAAATCATAATTCTCAAGGATCCATGTTACCACTAAGCAAATGAAGGGCTGAACATTGCTATTCCTCTATCTACAGTCCCCTGTTGAAGTAGCTTATGGTAACAAGCCAAAAGTAATGGCGTATGACATACTTGCTAATAAATGGCTGATTATGGTAACAACTGAGTGTAACACCATACCAAGCGTTGAAGCAAATAACTGATGAGGTAGAATGTGTTAAAATAAATTTCATTCCAGCATGTCATACTCTTTAGTGTAAAAAGGTACTGCATTTGATTTGTATGTTTTTTTCACCAAGCTGCCTACAGATACAACTGTTGAAAGCCTTCAGCTTTGGCCTTGACTTCTGTTGGACATGGTTGTTGAAATGAAATTGGGTCACTTGGGTGAATAAGGTTTCTTTGGATCAAGGACTGTGTTACATATAAACAGGGGTTGCTCACTTAATCGGGATAGCCCAGCATGGTACGGTAATAGGAAGCTGTTGGCACCAAGTTATGTGTCATGCTGGATGATATTTGAGTTGGCATCAACACCAGTGATCTACAGTGCTTTTAACAATAAAATTGGTGCCAGACATTGAAAACTTTACTTGCTGCTATGATAGCAGTGGAATTTTTTCTTCTTTTAACTACAAAGGAGAAGAGGAGCACTAGTCATGTATCACTGGCTAATCATTATGTTGCCCACTATGTGGGATGTTTGATTTGGAAGGTCTGATGTATGGACTACTCATATATGCCTCTACTCTGCCTGAGACTGACAGTGCCCATGGTCTATGTTTATTTTCACTTTTACAGGTTTTCAGTTTTTCTTGATTTGTCAACTTGACTACAGAGAACTTAAACAAGCTTACAGGCACGTCAAGCCCACTGGAAGAAACCCCTTTATAAATAAAGACTAAAGGCCTGATCTGGCTTTTTCTGCTCCCATGGAAAAAATTAAAAGACCTGAATGAAATCCAAAATGCCGTCCTGTGAAAGTGTTTCTGGGTTCTTGTGGGGAAATATGGCACATCTCTTCAAAGATGGTCGTTATTTATTATGTACATCACAGATTAACACACATCCTACACTTAGTAGTGCCTTCCATCCTCTGCATTATGAAGGAGAAAGGCAGACTGAAGACATGGGCTACTTTAGTGGTTCTTCCATAAATGTTAGTTTTGTGTGTGTACCGCTCTGGAAAGGTGGGTCTATACAGGGAGGTTAAAGCATGCTATGCCTCTGCATCCTGACCAGCTTCCCTCTCTGGGATTTTTTCGGTACACAGCCCGTGGGAATGTTGCCTGTGTTGTCTTAACACATGGGGCTTGCCTGGGTATGCAGGGTCCTGCTGGACCAGAGGGGTGGAGGCTGGTTGCTGCTGAGGCCACACTTGAAGGCTGGTAAAGCGCAGGGTTGACATGCCTTATCTTGACGGTGTGGCCTCTGGGCTGCCTTTAAGAAATGATGTAGGCATGGATACTGCATGTTAAGGCTATGCAAAGTATTGACACAGTGCTCTGAGGAAGACAGTCATCTGAAATAGTGTGTTCTGGCTGTTGAGAAGTGACTGCTGTATTTTCTTATGGGAGGGTGGTGCTAGCCTGACATTGCTCTGTGGTCCTGAAGCACATTCCCTGTTGTGGGAATTCACATATGGATGGGAAGAAGTCATCTTCAACTTTAAATTCCTTCTGAGCATGTCTCTAGGTCAGGTTAATTAGGCAACATGTGCCAATAGGTCTTGGCTCCAGAAAATGCTGTCGTCTAGTGTTTTCTGTGTAAATGCCTTTTTCAGCTAACATTCAGACCCTATATATCTGCTCCTTGTTTGCTGCAGTCTTTTCTTATCTGTGTATAATGGTGAGTGTCCAGCTTGGCAGTTTGATGCAGAATCTCACCATTCATGTGGTTCGTTGAATTCTCCCAGCTGGGATTTCCCAGGAAGCTTTGAAAGCAGAAGGTGCTTTCTCTTTCCCACTTCCATCCTGCTGTGTAATGCTTCCATGAGCCTCACCTGCAACCCCAACTGCAACTAATGACATCCTTTTATTTTGTCAGAGCAGAGAACTGAGAGATGCTGCTGGCAGGCAACATCCTCTTCAGCTAGCTGTACTTTGCTTGCACTTCTGACAGTGCCATGCACTTAGAAAAAAAAGGACTTAAAAACTGGTCCAGAATTGATTGAGTGCAGGAGTGGGAAACCAGGGTGGCAGCTGTAGCAGCATTCTTCCTCAGCCCAGCCTGCTTAGGGCCATGGTGACTTTTATAGCATGGCTTGTAGCTATCAGAATACAATCTGATGGCAACCCCCTGGACCCATCTTCAGCTCTCTAACTGGCTGGTATCTGCTGCAAGTATATGTCACCATGATGTTGGGAGCATAGTTGCCAGTGTATTGCTGTTTACAAACAAACCCAGACCCATGACGTTCATGCTAAAGCCATACCCCTTGTGTGAGCTGGGTGCATACTTTATGTCAGTGTATGTATGCATCTCAGGTAGCGGAGCTGCTATTTTGTTTGAACTGGCCAACACTTTTTTGTTTTAATCTAGGATAAATTCAGCACCAGTACAATATGCTGGACACTGGTGTTATAGGATATTTGTGTGCAATATGGGATGCATGCATAGACTATGGTAATTTAGTGTTTTCTCTGTGGCTTGTTGCTTCCTGGTTATTTTCCTGCTTATTTTTGTAACGTGTTTTTTCATATACTTCTGTATTACGAACCTTTTTGTTTTTTAAGCTATCTCTGATATGCAGCTTTCATATCTTGGCTCCCAGCAACGTTGAACCTCATTGTAAAGTCCCTTCGTGTAAAAGCCATCTAGTTATAACTCTCAAAAATAAGAGGCTTGTCTCCTGAGGACAGCCCCATATTGCGGGTGGAGTATAATCCTTAACATTGGTTGTTTTTCTTTTTTTTTTTTTTTTTTTTTTTTTTTTGCTTTCAAATAGCTGGGGACAGTAAGTCAAGGAGTGAGAACTCCCTTTGTTTCATGTAGTGTGCGTTGCAGGGAAAGAATGTAACAGAGCAGAAAATGAAGAAAGACATAAAAGAATCTCAGCTCAAGGAGGTCAGATCCATCACAGGCTTAGCGTTGCCTTCAAAGATGCCTGGGACAGGTGGCAGTTCAAGACAATCAGAGGAGAAGCATCCGCTAGCGCAGAGATAAGGGATTCTTGCAGAATCCTGCTATCTGGTCCCAGTTTGCTTTGATGTAACTCTGCTAGAGAAGACTTCTGGGAGCAGGCTACTGCTTCCCTCCGTGATAGGCTGCTGTTGTTCAGCCTTTTAAGGTCTCATTACAGTGGTCCTTGAGGATTAATCCTCTTTAAGGTTTACATGGGAATGGTTTTGTCTGAAGGCCCAGCTAGGGACCTTGGTACCACCTGTACGAAGCATTATTGCATTCTTTCATTCTATTTTTTTAAGTGTCTCATATTTAACAGTATTTGACAGAAAGTAAAACCAAACGTGCCTTTTTTTGCTTCCCTCTTTGGCTGTTACTGAGTTTTTGTTGAGCACAGCTTGAGCAGTCCTTCGCAGACACTGAACCATCAGCAGTAAATAGTACGCTTCCGGTTACTCTACTTAGCCTGCTGGTTTTGGCAGTCTTTCTTTTTCTTTTTTTCTCTTGCACCCACCCCCCTTTCTCCTTTTTAAAGGAGAGGAGTGGTGATGTTTGGCTTCAGAAGCAGAAATCATCCTATTACCGGTTTATTCCCATGCCTGCACTAGTGAATTTTGCATTCATACCATTCTGCTCAGGGAAGACGGTTCAGCATACAGGAATGTCATAAATTACTGGTATTAATATATTAAAAAAGGTGCATCAGCGCTTATTGGAGGTTTGTTTATGAAAAACTTCTACCACTTTCTTCAAAAGGGAAAGCGGGCTCTCAGTGAAATGGCAGCAAGCACACAGAGTGCAGTGTAGCAGTGATGCATGTATGGAAATCATACCCTGGGTTCGTGATGCAGTAGGAAGCAAGTGCCTTCCAGCTCCTGGATATATTCTATTACTGGCATTGTTTCTGTGTAACTCTATTATAGATCTGTGTCTTGGAGCTGGAAAAAAGGCATGCAGCCTTGATTCCAAAGAAGCGAACATTACTCTGCACTGGATTTTTTTTTTTCAGTATCATTCATTGTTTCGCTAATTGAACAAGATGTTACAAAGTCATTTTGATACTATAACTTTAAAAATAGTGCTTGAGGTAGAAGTAAGACAAAGGTTCACCTTCGGTAAGTGAAAACAGTATCAGTGACCCTGACAGGTAAAAAAGTAAACTTACTGGTCTGATGGTAATAAAGAGTTTAAGGGACTCATCTCTGTCTTGCAGCAGAAGTCTGTAAGTATAGTTCTTCTGAGCCCATATTAAGCAGCTTGATGGCCCTGATTTGAATTGTTGTGAAAGGTGATAGCGTGTTTTATTTAAAAATAAACCAAAGAAAAAGCTACCACATATTTCTAGCTAGAAAACTCAGCAATAGCTGTAAGTTGAATCCTTTTGGGATAAAATAATGAGTTGTGTGTTGTTGCTTACAGAGCACCTGGTCATTAGTTATGTAGTGATTTTTACTTTATAAAGAAAAAGCAAACAAAAGAGTGCCTTCAGAAACCTTCTCGGTTGTTTTTTGAGTGTTCTGTTTGGAAGTTATGTATGAAGGATGTTGAAAAGCACTCATAACGCATGTATAGAGAATTAGTTTTCTTTATATATTAAACTGTTATAGGAAACCCTATAGCTAATGCTGGCTATATAAAACTGTATGGTGCCATTACTACCATAAATATGCCTGTGACCTTCATACACTCGTACATTTCCAAATTGCACGTAATTTAAGAGTAAAACATATATTTAATTTTTACCGTATTTGTGAAGATTGTTAAATTCTGGCCATATAATTTTTTCCCTAATAGCTAATTCTGAGAGGGTGGGAGGACAGAGGAAGCAGAAACTAAGGAAAAAAAAAATTAACTAAAATAAAGGTAATAAAATATGTCATGATGTGAGGTGCTGTAGATCCCTTCAAGAAGGCCTGTCTTCTGAAGAAATACAGGCAAATTCTTGGCAGGCTAACTTTATACAAACAGACAAACCTGTCTGATTTATAGATACACATGCAATCAAATGCTTTAGCTGTAGTCTTGATGCATATATTGAATATGTGTATAAATAGAATAATCTATACTTACTGTCTCTAAGATACAAGTACTTTGAATAATGTGATGTTAAATTTGTCCCCTTTAATTTCACATTAGAGCTAGTTGTCAGCAATTTAGACTTCTGTAGAACTATTCTGAAGGTTGCTGTAGCATTTCTGACTTCATAAAATACAGGGAATGTAAGATATATTTTTTTCCACCTGATGACATAGGCATGAAAATTCCCAGGGCTAAGTATTTGATTGAATTTAATGGCTCTTTGTATCATTTCAATGTAAGTTACCACTATGAAGCATCTTTTTAAACTGAAAGTCGACACCACAGTTTAACAGTGGTTCAGCACAGAGTTAAGTGTGTTTCAGGTGGAAAAATGAGCTTGGCTACACCAAGCCAAACAGTGACCTATTCTGTAAAGAGCTCGGCCTCCTTTCCTTTTTCATCCCAAATGCGAGCAGGCTGGATGGGACAAAGGGAGGCGCTGATTTCAGACAGCTTGATGGGAATGTGATGCTGCAGTCCAAGGGTTCAGCTGCACAGTCTGCAGTGAGGCAAGAAATGGATAGAGTTGCCTTCTGGGCCCCACGGCCGAGTCCTGGTCTTGTTTTTACCCAGGCTGTAAGAAATAATGTCTCTTGGAGACAGGGAAGTAAAATGGCCAGCTCTTGTACTGTTTGTACATATACCATGGTAACATTTACTAATAGTAGTATTAATGTTTTCTAAATAACAAAAGTACCTAGTGATCAGTGGGGGTCAGCCATCCTGGGAGTTCAAACTGAAAAGTTCAGCCATTCTTTCATTGTGAGAGGAAAACAATATATGAAAATGAAAACCTGTTTGGTTTTGGTTTTGGTTGTTTTTTTTTCTCCTGCTGTGACATAAACCAAGAGTATGGTACTTGATTTTGTAGGAGAACAAGCATGGAAAACATAACTCCTGAAAAAGGGTTTTCCAGAAAGTTATTATCAGCTAAAAATAGGGTCTTCTGAGTACTTACATAAATCTACTACAGCAGGTGCTACCCAAACCTCCTTCTCTATGTGTAAAAATATATAGAGGAGTGTGTGTATATATATTTGTATTACATGAATGTAAAATTTCTTTGCAGCTTTGGGGCTTTATACCTCTCATTAGTCTAAAATCTTTCAATGGTAGTAAATTCTGTATTTTGTATTAGTAGCAGTAGAATCTTACCTTTTTTATTAGGGGGGAATGAAATTGTAATAAAAACTGATCTCAGGCTGACAAATGTGGAACGGGCTACGTGTTGTTCAGAGTAAGTCTGATGGTACACCAGACTGGTATTTTGTAAATGCAAGTAAAGACGATCTGAAAACACAAAAAAAGTGCAATACAACAGAGGTCTCTCTGTGTGTATTAAGTATTTACATACATACATACATGCCATACAGATGCTTAATGCTGTTGTCAGCATGTGGAAATTCCTTTCTGAAGTGGTGGCAGCAATTGTAGGTGCTAGTCCTGCAAGAAGATATGTATGCTCAGAGAGTCTGTTAAAGGCAGTCTGTCAAAACTGTAGGAATTCACCTCAGTTAAATTGTTTCAGTGAATTATAGTTGCCAACTGTTGTGTTGAACACTTAGTATAGATTCAAACCATATTAACAAAGATTTTGATTAGGGGGAAAAAGAAGCTGGATGGATTTCCAAATTGTCTTCCTTCAGAGCCTTTTAGGGTCTCCTTGTGAACAACTCTTTCCTTGGCCTTCTGTTTCCATCAAGGTCATCCAAATATTTCTCCTTATTTTCTGTTAAATCTTTTGCACACTCCCTTACCTTCCAGACTTAGCATGTTTGAATATCCACAGGGCCATCATTTTCCTCTCTGTGTGCTCTCTTCCTGGCTCCTGTCTCCCACAGCTAGAACCACATGGGAATTACTTGTCTGTCTTCCATTTATGCAGTAATAAGATAAAATCTTCAAAACTTGGGTTATTTCTGTGCACTCTGTCCTGTTAGATCCTGTGATGAGCTCGCATGGGCTGCAAAGCTTTCTGTCCTGGGAAGGGCAGTATAAGCATAGCCTATAAGATTGCAAGGACCTGAATACTGGGTGACAGAGCAGAATCAAAATGTCATTCAAGCAGCTCTGAGATGGTTTGGGTGCTCAGTAGGGATCAGCTAAATCCCCCAGTATCTGAGCACTGGCTGCAGCTTTGCAAGAACACACAGGCCTTGGCTATAAGGTGGCAAATAGGGTTTTCCTTGGTTTGGGTGGTACAGTATGAAACAGCAGGATCTGGCCTTGACTCTGCAGGTGAGCCAAGCTGAAGGGCTCATCCTGTAAAGCAAACAAACTGATTTTGGGCTTGTTAGAGATGAAACCCCTCCCCAGCCTGCCCCAAAACAGCTGAAGGTTTGCAGGTTTGTTCAGCATTAGATCTTATAATTGCCTAAAAACAAGAACACAGATGAAGTACTTTGGAAAGATTGGAAGTGATTCTTTTTTGATGTTTTGGTCAGTTGTCTGTTTTGGTGTTTCTTGGTACGTACTGTTACAGGGTGTAATTTTGCAGGGGGAAAAGGAAAGTAAATCTTTCCATCTGCTTAAAAAAGCAGTTTTCTAAGATAGTAAAGGAGTTGTTAAACATGATTCCTTATATTTAAAGTCAATATAGAACAGCTAGTAGTAGAGAATGTTTTCATTGTTGACCCACATTATTTTTTCAAAAAATGAAACAAAACTCCAGGGGCTGATTAAGAGAGGCTCCATATCATGTGTTCTGTATGAAGTGCTATTTTTCTTTCAAAGCACTGTGCACAGACTCATTCCCCATTTGTAGCAACTGACAGGCAGAGAGGTTGAGATTTGTTGGAGATCTCCAAGGAAGTTTGTGGCAAAGCCACAAATAAAAATCTTTGTCTCCTAGCCCGTGCCTTACTAATTAACTAGAAACACTTTCCAAGTGGATTTAAGTCTCTGTTCCTAGCCTGGTTTTCAATTTTGGTAATTTTTTTTTAACCCTTCATTTTTTAGATGCTTTTTCGAAGTGTTTTTGTTGGTCATAATTTTTTCATATGAAGCTGGTTAAGAACTGAGATTGAGTCAGCAATTTGATAGTTAATTACTGTTCAAGCTGAAAATATTGCTTGAAGAACCATGCAGAGTGAAACTACAGGTTGATGCAGCTATATAAATAAATGGCTCAATTTTCAGAAGTGCTGAGCTTTTTTTTGAGAAAACTTCTGAGAAGTCTTTTTGGAAGCTCTTGGATGCTTGGTAATTTGAAAATGAAGAGTGTTTTCTCTAAACTTAATCAGGTCTTAGATTAATGGGTTTTACACTCTGAGTTCCTAGTAAGGTGAGTATTTTTGAAGATCGGACTCTTAAAGCCTGACTTAGTTCTGCTTTCCGAAAATCTTGGCCCTAACTTCTAGTCTTGAACTTGGATGTCGTCTTTGTGTGTATTTTGCCAGTAACCAAGGTGAAAATAGGCTGTGGTGTAATGCATGTAGTTAATTTTGCTTCATACTGAAAGTGCAGATGTTGCCAGGTGTTCAGTGAATGCGGCAGGTCTCAGAGGAGCAATGATCAGCCTGGCCAGCTCTACTCACACCTAAATTTTTACATGATGGGCCCATTTTTTTCCCCAGTTATTGAAAGAGGTTTGTTTTGGTTTTATTTTTTCATATTGTCATATTGCAGTGTTTACTCATGTCCTTGTGTTTCACAAACTGTGCATTGTTGCAAAAAGTCTCTTGAAGTTGAACATCTGCTTAATTGTTGTCCCTAGTAAAATGCTTTCATTCAACAAGGCTGAAACTTTTGGTACCCTCACAGAAGAAAAAAAGGAACTTGGATGGAGGAGGTAGTGCAGGGACCTCATGGGGAAATTCCCAAAAGAAAACACTCATTTTAATAGCTGGTTACCATTGCTAAGTGACAACAATGGAGTTAACCTGTCTCATAGTTTATACAGTCCCAGCACTTATGAATATGAAAATTAATAGTTAAGGCTATCGTAAATCTTACACTACCCACATAGTAAATAAGTACATTATTCTTATCAACTTTAAACTACATTAACTCAATCCTAAGTAATTATTATTTGAAGTTTTAATTTTGCAGTAGGAGACGGGCTAAATTCTGGCTGTTGGTTTGAAAACCCCAAGCACTGCTTTCGTAGATGTAATGTCAAGATACTAAGAACTGTACAAAAATTTTGCACGAAAGAGTCATGGAACTGGTGTATTATGCTGAGTACTTACTGGTGATATATTCCTTAAAAGCCCAAGTACAAGTCACTAGCTATACATTAAATTTTTACCAGAAGTCTGTTATAAACATTTCCTTTTGAACTCTCTGTACAGGATTGTACAGGAAAATCTCTTTTGGACGTTTTAAGTGCTAAACAGGAGTATTTGCTTTCAAATAAACATGAAATAGAGAATGTTCTCACTTAAAAAAACCCAGTTTGATAATGTCAGAATGCTAGAAAGAAAATTAACTGTATCCCAGCCAGAACCAGAACATAATGTGATATAATACAATTGTAAAGCCTCATCAGTTGAGGCCACAATGTTGCAGGTTCAGGTGCATGGGGAACATACGTTTCCTTACCTGGTGGTACAAGGTAAGGAAGTTAAACATGATTCCTTATGGATACAAGGGCAGAGTCAAATTTATGTTCACTGCCACTCCCTTCTTTACTTTTAAATTGCTAGGGTTTTGGAAGTGATGTGTTAGATAGCTACGCTTCTGTCACCTAGCAACATTAAACAGACTTTTGAAACAAATTGTATTTGGAGTAGGAAGCTTTGGACCATCACTGGATGGAATAAATCTGGGTATTCCTGCCATTCTCCAAAATCAGATACTGCTATGGCTTCTTCAGGTGTCCCCTTTGTTAGGAAAACTTTGGAAAGCAAATGACTTCCCAGGTGACTGAAGTTCAACTCGGACTTGAGCTTTGACAAAACTGTTGGAGAAGTAATTATTGGAAAAGAAGATCCTGCTCTTCCAAAAAAACTCTGTCTGTGTTGCAGTTAAATGGGGGTCCCACTGTGACAATGAAATGTGTTGGCCTTTAGTGCCGTTTTCCTGTGCACCAAATGAAGTGATCTCCAAAGTAACTAGTGCTCCAGCCCACTAAGGCTTTACCAGTGCTGACTAAAGCAACACTTCAAACCATAGCACTAGTTAAACTGAAGGTTGTTGCAAAATGTGTACCTGCAGTGTGTGCAAGCACTAATGAAATACACGGGTATTTCTGAATGTGGCAAGAAGCACAAAAGGCAGATAATGGAAGATTGAGTATCTCACAGTTACTTTCCAAAGGTGATGGTTAGTGAAGATGCATACTCTCCAGGAGATTTTTGTTCTTCATAAATAGAGCAGGTGGGAGTACTGTATTTCCTTTCTGCTCATTGGCAGCAATATTACAGTATTTTATTTAATTGCAGAGATGGTTTGTGTACATTATAACCTCCATAAACAGCAGGCATCAATCAATGATCCTGATTTTCTTGCCCTCTTCTGTTAGCACTCTTGCTCTGAAAGAATAAAGAAAAAAACCCAAACCAAACCGTCATTACAACCTTGCAAGAAGAGACTGGGAAGGGTATAATGAGCAGTACTGTGCTGATATGTTTTAATAAATATTAGTTTACTGCATGCCACAACAGAGAGCAAATACATGCAATTACTTGCAAATTTCTTCAGTGTTTGTACTTATAAATCTCTGCCTAAATCTTCCCAGCTGGGAGTTAGGCTGGTCTTTCTGCTGTGGAAGCAGGGCTTTGTTCTCATGTTCAGCTTCGGCTCAGTCTGGAATAATTCAGAAACGTATTAGATAGATTGCTGCTCCCAAAAGGCATAATGAAATAACCTTCACTCCCAGCCTTAGGGAAATAAGCACACAATCAGGGTTTGGGCAGATTTCTCGATTAAACAAAGAACTAACTGTGCACAAATTGCTCCATAACAATTTGTAAAGAGTCCACTTTATAAATTTCTTGCAGATGTAAAGCTGATATTTTTTAATCAGAATGGCAGGGCTGTTAAAGTTGAAATGTCTTCAACATTTTCCCTTTGCTCCATAATTAGTATCAGAAATATTTAGATTTAAAATGGAATTGGTAACACATCCTAGGTTATTTTTGATTTGTTTTTGGGAGTCAGTGAAATGCAATGTCAAACTAAAATCTCCATTTAATACATACAGTGAACTTAATCCATCTGGAATAGATTCAGGATAACTTGGTGCTGTCAATTTTTATTTTGTTTAATTTCGTATGGTGTTCAGCAAAGGAATGAGAAGTTATTGCACTTAATGTTGTTGTGACTTAAGGTGTTCTCCGGTCAAATTATTCAATAAATCAAAATCAGGCTGTAGTTGTAGCTGCTAAGCGTTGTTTAGAATAGGATATTTAGGAGATTTTTAGCAGCTTTCCATTGATTGAACAAGACACATGTGTCATGCAAAAAGCATACAGTATTTTGATGAATAGCTGTATTAGATGGCAAGTCCAGGGACCCAGTAAACACAACTTCTTATTTTACTGGTCTTTGTTTGTGACTTGAGGGCTTCAATGTAAAAGAAAATACCACTCGAGTATCGTTCTGATGCCTTACTGCTTATCTACGACCCATGCTCATGTCCTCAGAAATCTCCCCCAACGTTTAAAAATATGTACCTATTTGCTATACATTAGCTTGCCACTGATTACCTCATTCTTCAGCTAATTAGATGGTTTGAAGTCCTGCTCTCACCAAAATGCTCAAGGATATTACTACAGCTTGTAGAGAATGGGAGAGATCTTCAGACTGTCCTTTCTGTGCAGCAGTGTTCCTACTCTTTAGGCTGGTGTCTGCCTCCATCCCTGGCTCTGGTTCTCAGTCTTCTGCATCCAGACACCAGAGCTGAAGTCAGTAGACCTGCAGTCACAGAACAGAAATCAGAATCCATTCCCCTGTTTCCTATGTCACGCACTGAAAAGGAGCTGTGCTTGTATCAGCACAGCTGTCAGCAGATGCTGGTAGGTCCTGTTACTACAAGCACAATGTTCAATTTCAGTTTAAACAGACCTGATTTTTTAAAAAGTGAACTTTCCTCAGACTGCATGCAGCTACTTGCCATGAGGTTGCACCGCTTTCTAAACCAGCACAGCTTGAGTAGTACTGAGCCAGCTGCTGTCTGGACCAGTTCTCAGAGACCAAAGTGCAGCCTGGGGAGCGGCTCCTGCAAAGCTCGGGCCGAGCCTGCGGCATGCTTGATGTTCTGCCCCAGAACATCATCTGTGCTGTGCTCTGCACTGATGGTAAGTGATCCGCTAGGGAGGTTTTGACTCTGAGTCAAACTCTGCAGTGTTTTACCCTTTGTGCGTAACATGTAGCAGCTCCTCATGCAGGCCTAGCTGGCCTGACACCACCTATCCCTTTCAAAGGAAGTATGCGAGACGTAAGCAGGAAGCCTGGTCCTGTACTCCATTGAATTAATGACAGAATTGGAGTTTCTAGTTGTGTCAGTTTAGCTGTGGTTTGGGCATGTGCTATAAATGGGGAGGGAGATACAGAGAAATACCTAAATACATCCTCCCTGAAGAATGGACTTGCTGCACTTCTGTGTAAGTGCATAGCATCTGTGCTCATCTTGTTTACTTCATGCACCTGGGTCAGTGTATGACTTTGTGTGTAAAAAGAATGGAAAAATATTGAAATGGCTTCAGGAGGGACAAGTGCTAGGACTGCTCACTGAGAAGGGAAACAGCAAAATGGTAACCAGCATCTTGAACTAAAGGGAAGAAAGACGCAACTGAATTTACTGGGAAATAAATCTTCTACTCTGTTTCATGTCTGACAGGACCTTCTGACAGCTTTTACCCATCAAGCAGATAGAAACACTGTTCAAAGTACTTGTATTCTGATAGCTGAACCCAGGGTTAGGAAATGAACTTTACAGTTACAGTGGACATTTAATTAAATACAGTGTCGTTCTGCCAATAGAGACTGTAGCAACTGCTTGAGGTGATCTGCTTTTACACTGGAGAATCTGCAGTGGCATGTTGAACAGGAAGGCCTCAGCTTGGTTTTCTTTTAAAATTGCATTTAAGTGTACACTAGATACACATTCATCACTTTAATCTAAACTCTACTGTAAATTAACATGTATAGCCTCTGAGATCATACACTTTCACAGAAGTACTCTAATGAAACTTGGCAGCTTTCGCCCTGTAACATCATTTGTTCCATTCACTAGCAAAAGCAGACCTCAAACAAGTCAAAACTGTGCTCAGTAATGAGTTCCATTATTTTTCTTCATGTTTTTGGAGTCTCAAAAGCCTCCTGTCCTGTGTCTTTATTTTACAATAAGTCAAAAAAGCATGACAAGCCTGCAGATATATCAAAGGAAAGCTTTCTCATATAAGATCCTGAGATGTTTGTCATTTACTGTAACCAAGCGCAGGACTTCAATTAGCATGAGTGACTTGTTGTCAGTAAGGAAGCTTTCTTCTCAAAACCGGCACATTAGCTGCTTGATGTTCATGGATGCTGCTGCATGTACAGTTGGCTGTTGCCTAGATGATTCTGTCGTAGTCTTTTGCATCCCTATTGATGCACATACAATGCTGACATGAAAACCAGGTGTCAAAGGAAGCTCATAAATATAAAGATTTTGTTTCAATTAGACATTTCTGTTGACCTCATGGAAAAGTACACACTATTTATCACAGAAGCACCACTGAGGCTGGGCCAGTGAATGACTTGGTTACAACCGTCCATTGTCAACAGGGAAAGAGGTGACTTGCTCAGTTTTGGGGTGGAATGGGGAGGGTGAAACTTGACATGCTGTGTTTCTTCTCCGTAAGGGGAAACCAGAGTAACCCTGTTTGACCATCTTAAACTATAACAGCGATGGGGGAAAAAAAAGCTATAGGAGAAACCTATCCATGCAGCCTGTGTATCTGGAGGAAAGGAAAGCAACATTTCCATGTGGTTTGGCTGTGGTGTGAGCTATGATGTCTGATGTGTCTCAGCTCAGAGCTCTGACTTGAGCTCACAATGTAGTGGGACAAGCTGGAGGGAGAATGGGCTGCTTCACTGCACCCTGTGTTGATTAATTTATACAGGCTTAAGGTTTCTGCTAAAGAGGGCAGATAAACTTCAAGTTTATCCTGTGTGTAACTGCTCTGCTTAATTGTGTAGTTGTTACTAATAAGTAAGAGACAGTAATGAGCTCTGGACTTGAATATTTTCAAGCAAGTTTTTTTGGTTTTCTTCTTATGTTCTTACAGTTAAAGCTAATAAATCTAATGTTATTTAGCATCAAGATAAAAAAAAATCGTGGTAGCAATCATATCTGTGTAGAAAAAAATACTGGAATGTATTCATTTACAGATCTTTTACTTTCAATAAGCAAGTGATTTTTGTAGTCATTCACTAGCTGATAGGTTTTATTGTACTGAATTAGCCTATTACGTCAGCTAAAAATATCCATGAAGTCTTTGCTATCCTTACTCATTTTTTTTCCTAGATAGATACATGTATATTTATTTTTAAATCTATTAGTAATATGTAAATGTAGATCCTTTGTGAGTTCAGTTGTTTTTCTGATACTGAGAATAGAAATTCTATTGCAAGGGAGAGAAAATCTGTTCTAGTATAAATGTCTTCCCCTTAAAAACTATGGCCTGACTCAGCATATGGGCTGATGACCCACTGAAGTCATTCACAGAAGTCAGTGTTGGTCTGCAAGTCATTGATAGGTCAGTTGATGACTTTCAGTGTATCTGTATGGGTTAACTTCACTCTGTCTTCTGGGGCTATTCTGATGAGCTTTCTAGATCTGTGTTTTTGGAAGCAGGATCAGATGCCCAGAAGTCAGAGCACAGAATTTTTCTTAATAATAGTAATTCATTAAATACCTCTCTGTGAATAAAGCAAAAAAATCCATAAAATACAGTAGAACCCTGCTGATCTGATCTGGAATTTGTAGCAAGCTTGGCATTCCCACCAGTTACGCTGTGTTGCCCAACTGAGTTGTGTTACCTCTCTCCCTGCTCCTAGCTGGTCTGCAACGTGTTACAGACCAGCTAGAAGCAGGGAAAGAGGATACAAAGCCTCTCAGCAGAACTGAAAACGTCTGATAGCAGAAGTAAGGAATGTCCATTCCAGTTTCCAACTATTCCTGATTTGGATTGCTTCTGTTCCTATTTGGTTGGTTTTTTTCTTGGCTTCTGCTCACTTTGTATTTTATTTCTGTCAGACCTTTTTCCTTCTCTTTTCATGCAGTGTCTCTGCAGCATGCTTAGATAGTGATTAATGGGAGCCCTGACTCAGAACACCTGGCTACAGTGAGTCTTTCATTTAACGGTGGATAAGCCAGTGAACTTCAGAGCAAAGAGCTCACGTACCTCATTCTCGTGATCAAGTTTAAACAGCAATCTCCTATATTCAGACCTCACCATGTAGGGAAAAGCTGCATGTGCAGCTGATAATACATGTGCATGTGTTGTCAGTGGCTTTCAGGTTTCAGTCTCTGTAGTGTCCCACAGGTTTTATTTGATATGTCACTTTGTTTTGTCTTTACTCTCCATGCTCTAGAATCCATAGTTATTTCCCTCCTCTTTTTGTGAAAGAAACTAAAGATGCTCCATGTGTTTTCTGTGGCTCTGCCTGTGGTTAGTCATTTCCACATGGAAGTCAGAACTGTCTTCCTGGTATGGAAATACCTGTGCTGCCTGCTTCTGTTGCTCTGCATGGTATGTGAGTGTCTTGTATTGCAGAGCTTTCATTACATAGCATGTGTTCTGGCTGTTCCTGTTTTCCTTTGGTTTGTTCTTACTGAGACAGGAATGGTTGAATGATGAAGGCTAAGAATTAAGATGAACATAATGATGAGAGATAAAGGTTGGTGACTAGTGTAAGGTTTGAGTTTTCCATTAGACAGTGGTGAGTGTCAAGGAATGTTCAAAGCAGCCCGTGGCACATAGATTATTACTGCACACCTTCATTAAGCAGGAGTGAATTGGTCCTGCAGGTACTTGGGTCTTTGACTTTTCTGGCAGGGTAATAAAACCACCTTACACTGAGTAATAAACTTTTAGGCAGTTCAACTTAGTTGTCAGTCTTCTCACTCATTCAAATGCCTAGTCTAAGGCACCTGGAAAGTGAATGTAAACAGCATTCAAGAAGTAGAATACTCATCCTAGGGATGAAAATGTGCCAGCATGCCAGATGGCAATCTTGTCACCAAACTCTCAGATGCCCACTATATATATATATACACACAAGCTGTTCTCTCACTCTGTGGCTCACATTTTGCACAACTAAGTTTTCTTGTGGAACTCTGTTTCCAAAATACCTGTAAGTAAAAAGGGACCCATCTGTGTTCAGGGCTTTATTCCACTAAGTATTCTTTAAACTCCCCTTACAAACCAATTCTTCTGCATATACACTCTTCTTAGTACTTTTTCTGTTGCTTTTACCAACATTTTTTAAAAAAACACATTGTTTCTGTCCACAGGCTGGACACTTCCTATGGCTGTGTTTGCTTCCACTGTACATGCAGCCGTGATTTCTGCTGCCTCTTGCATGGTCCCACTGTTGGCATTTTACATGCTCCTTCTTGGAGGATTGCTTCTGCTCACCTGAACAGATCTGAGGGTTGTTACCTTTGGTACTTGTGATTGTTTTGTTTTTCCTCTAGGACTTGAATTTATATCTGGCCTGGTCTAATCTGCAGACAGAATGGCAAATTCTCACTGTTTTTTTTTAAGTATTAATCATAGGGTGGTTTTGGAGCGTCTGATCCCTGCTGTAATCTGATCTCAAATATTCCACAGGTCCTCTAAACCTGCATGTTTAACTCATCTCTCTGAAAAGGGTAAGAAATTAAAGCTTTCCCCCTTAGGAAGCTTTTATAACAAGTGACATCTCAGAAGTTTCAGTGGGCTTTATGCTTCTGTAGTACAGTTGTGTACTTACCGTTCTTCATGCAACTGTTAAGTATGAAACAAATGCAATTCTTCTGACCAACAATAGTGAACTTGAGTCATGAAGATACGTCTTGGTGCCTGTAGTATGCCTGCTAGTCAGTGCTTAGGAAGTGAGGCATTGTCATGATGCCCAATTGAGTTAAAATTGGTTTGCAGTTGGGAATTTGAACACAGCACATATTCTCCAGGATGCCTTTGAAGCTGCCCAGAAAGCCAACCAAATCCTGGGCTGCATCAAAAGAAGTGTAACCATGGAGTCTTCTGGGACTGACTGATGTCACCTTTTAGAATACACCATGCTACATCTGTTCAGCATGAAAGATCACATCCTGCTGCTTGAATGAACTTGTGCTGCACTGAAAATAAGGATCTTTTTATTTATGAACGATGGACAACATGTATGCTATACCATAATTAAGTATACTCAGCTTACCATATCCATCTATAGTAATGATAATGAATACATATAAATAAAAACCCAAACCCAAACCAGGCTGTGCCAGAAACATCAGTAGCGATCAGGGACTAAATGTATATTTCTTTTCAAATAATCTTGACAAAAGGAGTTTCTTCTGTTTTGCTTTTTATGTTTGCACTCAAAGAAAAATTGGACTCCTGCAAGATGGCAGGGCAGCACCAAAATACATAACCTGTTTTGAAGGTAAGAGAATGGAAGAAAAATAAATTGTAAGAAATTCAAACCCTGAGAGAAAGATTGAAGAGATGCAAGGAGAACTTTGTTTGCTCTGTGTGGCTGTTCTACAGTTCTGTCAGCCAAGTCCAAGGTGACAAGTCGTTGACTCAAAAGGCTCCGCAGGAATGTTAAATGGTTATCGTTATTTAATACTTACGCTCTATTAAGTGACAGCCTCTTTACATCTTCAAAACACTTTTCAAGCACACACTAGTTTGCAAGGCTGGAGGCTGCTCTTTTTTACAGGCAGGCCTCGAGGTCTTACTTAAATCCTGCGGTGGAGCGGAGCTGGGGAGCAGTTACAAATGGAGTTTCTGCTTTCACTGGTCCCTGCTTGCTCTTTGTGACACAGAAAAAGTCTCAAATAGGTTGGCTTACTCTGGGGGTTGTGGCTGGTAGGCAGAAGTCCCCTTTTACTTGGAATACCGAAGACCGTTCATTTAGAAGCTCTTTTGTGAAGCTGTTGGCATACAAACTAAACAAACAGTTCCTGGGGTCCCTACAGGGCAATCGTGCAACTTTCCTGCTGGTAAGGGGAAACATAAAGCTCCTTCATTTCAGGCGGGCAGGGCGAAGTTATATTTAATTTTTGGTGTTCACCCTAAATAAATGCTATTCTCTTACTGGGAACTTTACATTTCTTACTGAGCACTGAAGAGCATGCTTTCCAAAAACCTGTATTAGAAAGTTTGGAAAATTGACCGTCAATAATGGTGAAGCTTGGGTTTGATTAGTGTCTGAGTAATAAGTTGGAGGTGAAAGTTTACCCCTCTTGAAGTCAGACAGACCTCTCCCCCCACCTTTTAAGCATGTTGACTTTAGGGAACTATATCTTTAGGAAATCTGTGGCTTGTGTACTTTAATCTCTGCTGAGGAGCCTAATTTTAGGCCCTTCTCTTTCAATCTTGGCTCTAATTACTGTATACTCCTTTCTTTTAGATTTGGTCCCTCCTTGAGTTCCGTGACATGTTCTGAACAGTTTGGCTTGCTTTGTTTTGCAGCTTTCAAATTGCTGTAATCTGTTCAGTGTTACGTGATTATTTCAGCTTAGAATATCTCTACCACACAATTCACATGCTTTATAATTAAGATAGGTTTGTAATGAAAAAGTAGATCCAAACAATGAAAGACAAGGACAAGATTTGATCATACAGCTAGGGAAAAAACAGCAACACCCCAAACCTCACCATATTACAGCTCTCATTTTTTTTCATGTGTTTAGTTATTTGTTTTCATTATCAGATGTTTTTCTTTCTTTCTTTGTCTTGCCAGCGACACAGAACAATATTTATCTTTCAAACATTCTTTGGAGAAACTAATTTTTGCAACACCTGTGAAATCGCCTCTTAGACCTCTTGCAACAGCCCTTGCTGTCCCTTTATGCTGGAAGAAGAATATGTTATCTTGGCAGAAATCAGCATGAGAATTTAAGACAGTTAAGGTACATTAAAGTCTTTTATACTCATAAATTCAGAATTTTTCACTTAAAGGGCTTGCATTTTTTATGAATAGACACTTAGTGGTTAAAAGTTGAATACATTCAGAACATGATGAAAAATACCTTTGTTAAGAAAGAAGAAGTCTGGCTGCTAGAAAATACCCATAAGACTAGGAAAATATCAAATTATGTGACAGTAGTTGCACATTTTTGAAGCATGACCAAGTAATGTATCACTCGAAGCATTTCCCTACTCTCTTGTTGTTTTTTCCCCCCTGGAACTGGGAGGAAATGGATACTACACACCCACCCATTCACAAAAATCCTGGCGGGAGGCCAGCTTCCCTCTCTCTCTTCGTCCCTGAGCCAAGTTGTGGTCTCTTTTCCCCTTCTTTCTTACTCCTCTTTGCGGTTGCTGCCTGCCAGATTTGAACCTATTTCAGCAACAAATGAGTTCGGAGGCCTTCTCACAGAGGTCTTCTAGTATTGCTCATGGTCTGCACAGATCCTCTTCTACATGCTGCCTGAAACCTGAGTTTGTGCGTGACTCTGGCTTGTTGGGGAATTTTTGTTTTCTTTTTAGCTGTTCCTTTATTTCCTGATTCTCCGTCAGCTTTCTCTGTGTTCTTGTCTGTCATTTCAAAAATGACATTGTACTGGCATAGGCTGCTGCCAGCAAGTGAGGGGGAAAAAAATAAGTTCAAAAGCTCTTGCACACATCCGTACGCCAGATCTTTGCCAATACTTCTTCCCCAGCTGGTCTGGCAGCAAAAGTAATACCTGTTATGGCGGCAGCGGCTGCTGCAGCCACTCCAGATGCCATGGCTGGAGCAGTGTGTCAGGATTTAAACGCGCCGTTCAACATGCCAGTGCCAGGGGGTTTGAGTCTGAAGTCGTCAAATGAAAAACTGTGTACTGAATTGTCCCCATAGTGATTTTCAACTGCTTTGGGAATGTGGGTTTTGGATCGTGTCCAAAGTCTGATTCCGCTTCCCCCCCCCTTTTTTTTTCTTTACTCCCCCACACTTCCCCCCCCCCCCCCCCCCCCCCCCCCCCCTTTTCATTGGTGGGGTTAACAGCATATGAAAAGGCACTGGGATATTAAATAGAGAACATTGGCTGGAAAAGCTCTTCCCAGCAGACACCTCTATAATTTTATTTGATGGGCTGGAAACTCCCTGGCCGGCTTTAGCCTTCAGTCTGCTAAGGGCTGGTAAGGTATGAGCCTCTATGGGAGGGTGAATGTGTCCGTATATGTCGAAGAGCACTCAGTACAGCCATGCCCTGCTTGCGGTGCTGGTTCTGCTCACTGCTGCCCTAGGAGCATAATTAGGACATTCATTTAGCATCCTGCTGGCTGCAACTGGGCTTGTTCTCGCTTACCCTTCGGGCAGGGGGTTAGCATGAAGCCCGCAAGTCCATCACCAGCCACACCAGTCAGAAGTGTGGCTGGTGCTGGTGTTTGTGCCCACTGGCATCCCACCAGCTCAGATGCTGACGCTGGGTGCAGTGGACACTGTGCAGGCTACCCCAGCTGAATAAACAGGCCAGAACCATAGCTGCCATGCCAGGGTTTGTATTACCACAGCTCTGCTCTTGCTGGGACCTTGTGAACCAGACTGGGCAGATACAGTGCAAGCATGGCTTTGCTCATGGGGGTCAGCAGCTCCAGGCTTCTCATCCTGCTCCTGTCCCTGCTGTACTAGCAGTGGCAGGGGGCTATGGTGAGGGAATGGGAGGGGAGGGATGACAGGGCAGACAACAGAGGCCGGAGCCTCTTTTTCTGTTCTTGCAGAGGGCAGTCCCCAAGACAGCTTACCTGTCCTTGCCATTTCTGGGCTGTGGGAGCATACTGGATTGTGGTGTGGCTCGCATGTGGGAGACACAGCTCCCAGTCCTCAGGACAGCTTCACTGTTCTCTGATGTCTGCATATGTTGGTCACATCTCTTGCATGCAGGCAAAGCCTCAGTGGGATGCTCTGTGCATGTGCCAGATGTCTCTGGTCCTGGTAGAAATGCTTTCCTTAAAGAACTGAATACACAATGCAGCACATGACAAGGCTGCTTTGGGTTGGTTAAGTTGGTTAAGTTCCTTCTGCCAGGCCTACGTCAGGCTCCCAGAAAGTTGTTACATTCAGTCTGCTGCATTCTCTGCTGGGTTTGTGCTGGGTTCTCAGTCAGACTTGTTTTTAATTTTAGTCTTACTGTGCATATAGTCAGCCATCGGTGTGAATCAGGAGCTATGCACGTCCCCTTAATGCAGCTCTTGTTTCAGCATTGTCTTCACATTCCTCCTCACCCACCAGCTCTGTGCCAGGGAACAAGGAGTTTCCCTCTGCTCAAGGCACACAGCTTCCAGCCAGGGATTTCTGTCTGCTGAGCTCACGTGCACAGGAGAAACACCATCCGCCCATGAGCCAAGTGCTTCAGTTAAGGACGAACTTAACTGGGGATTACTTACAGATGGTTTGCTGCTCCCCGACCCCCACCCCGTTATGCGCAGATTGGGAGGGGAGAGAGGAGGGAGCGTGAGGCTCTTGTATTTTTTCTAAGCCTGTGTCTGAAAAGGAGACTCTCCCTTGATTTTTACTTTTTTTCCCTCCAAAAAAGCAAATTCTATGCCAAATCTGTAATCAGATACAAATAGGAATGAATGCCAGAAGCAAAGGCAGCCAAAGGGAGCTTTTCATCTTGAAAACTGCTTTCCCACCTGGCCAAAAAGTCCCCACATGTGCCTGGCACAATGGCTCAGCCCTCCCCGAGTCTCCCGCGAGGGCCTGCCTGGTGCTCAACTATTGACTCTCAACTCCCTTGAGTCCTGGTGGTTTTGACCTTCCCAAAGTCGCTCAGGTAGGAGGGGAGGAAAGGCATGTACCTCTTGTCCCGAGGATTTACATGCCATGTCTGCCTGGAATGGTGCTTACAGCCTGGGTGCTTTAGAAAGTAACTCCTTAAATTTCTGCCAGAACAGACAAGCCTTGTGTGTGAAGAAGATGGTAGTTGACCAGTAAAACATCTGTTTGTCTCAGGTTCTGCTGTACCTCATCATAGGATTGTTCACTGCATCCTGGTTTAACTTTTGTTGCTGGCGATCGTCTCTGTCGTTGGTTCCCCCCAAGTTCTGCCTGTCATATACTAATGAATTTGGAGGCCTATGAAAAATAGCTTTCCAGCTTCTACCTGCTTTAACCATTTTGGACTCTTCAGCAAATTCTGGAGATCCATTCTGATGAACTAAAGAAAATGCTAAATATACTTGTTGCTGCTTTATAGTCTTGATTGTGTTTGCACATGGGAAAGGGACAAGCCCCTCTTATTTGCTCTTCATCTGCAGTGAAAGGCAGCTTGTGCCACCATTATTGTAAACATCGGTGAAGTGTTGCCATCTCATTTTGACTAATGAGAATATGTCACCAAGAGGAATCTAGGAGCACAGGCTATTGTTGATGCTGCTTGTTCACATTCCTCTATCAAGAAGGCTGCTGAACTCAAGCGTGATTGAGAGTCTCTTGAGGACGACCTTGGGCTTGAGCATCAAGTGAGAGGTCATTTTTTCCAAAGAGATGTCACCCCAAGTTAAACACTTGGAAGAGACAAGCCACGGTGATCTCTCGTGGAGCTAAAACAGAGACCTGGGTTTCTTCAGTGAATGCTTGTTATGTATTTCCCTCTTTATGGTACATTCATAAGATGCTTACATGAGTTGTTCTCTTTAGCTCATATGAGGTTTTCTATTGCTACAGTATGGTGGATGAAATTAAACTAATTGCAGACTGCTCAATTAAAGAAAAGAGCAGAAATAACACTTGTAGAAAAAGATGGGATGATGTTTTCCTAGGATTCTCCTCTGTGTTTGTGGATCAGAGAATGCATGATTTCCTTATCTCTGACCTGACTCTTCCAGGGAGCTTGTCCATTTGTGGCAAGACGGTGTACTGGATTTGGAGGGAAAGCTGTAGTCTGTTGGCTGGTGCCTGACATGGAGCTTAGATTAACTCTGGTGCCTTGAACCACCAACCCAACAAAGCCATGTGCTGTTTGGGTAAGCATAACTTCTTGCGGAAGTTGAGCGAGCTCACTCCAACAAACAAAATCTAGGAGGTATCTTTTAAATACCAGGGCAGGCTGGTGCATCTCCTCGATTCGGGTGATCAAACAGAAAGTAGATCTGAGACTTGTACATGCAAACTATTCTTATTTTGCTATTAATATAGGAAATAAACGTGCAATAAAAGAGTAGACAACGTTGTTGGCTGTTAAATCTTGTACTACTTAGAGTTATTCCTACCAAAGATGCTTTAAGGAGAATGGCCAGGCAAATTTCAGCTAGTAGCTGAATGTGCTAGGGAACAAAAAACTGCAACAGTCCAGGACTCACTGGAATGTTGTAAAAAAACTTCTACAGAAGTGGTCTCTTTCAAGTTGAAGATTGGGGAATGGCATAATAAAAAATAAATTGTTTTTCCCCTTTTTGTATTAGAAAAGCCTCAGGCCATAAACATCTTGAAAGAAATCATTTTTTTTTTTTTTACCATTCTGAATGGATCAGAGTTGCTTGGAAAAAATCATATTGTTGGTACATAACCCACAAGAGCAGCAGGGTTTAGAGTCCTATTTTTAGTGTCAGTAAGTCTACCAGCTTGGTACGCTGGGAAATCCCCAACTTCTGGCACCTAAAGGTTAATATTATCAGCTCTCCAAGAACTGGTTTAAAAGATATTTTAATTCCATTAGCTCAGCTTGTGTTATCAGTTGTAATAATAATAGTAAATTTATTGCTTGTATTATCATAGCCCCTCAAAGAGCTGGCTAAGACTGTTATTTTCTGTAGCTCATGCTGAAACTTAGGGGGTTTTATTTTCCCTTTAAACTTAAATTCAGCCTTTCCACTAAACTGATCAGAAGGGATCTTTCTACCTCATGTGTTTTAGTAAACAATCCTCATAAGCCAGGTTATAGTCTTGAAACACATTTTAGAAGAATCCTCAACTCTTAATAGAAAGGACAAAAAATACTCTTTCTACAGGAAGCATCTATGTAGTTAAATAAAAAGTCATTGATATTTGATGTGCAGTTTTGGTATGGACCAAAACCTTTGCAAATTACTTTAAAGATGATCACAGTTAAAACCCATGGATTGTAATGCCAACAGGCGCCATTTGTAACACAGATTTACCATCCTGCCATCAAAATAATAACTTGGTGTATGTGAGCATGCAAAAGACTTCCATATCTACTTAAAGATCCTGTATCTACATACCTGCTCATGTGCTTTTGTTGGATCTTTTTATTTGCTCACAGTTTATGAGACCTGGGGGTTTCTCATTTTCCAGCTTTTCTTTGCAGCCGTAACAGCTGGAAACATACATGTTTGTGGTTTGTTGCTTTTTGGATTTTTTTTTTCCTTTTAAATGAAAGCTGAGATTCTTACTTAGTGACATGACTGAAAAGACTGGAGCTTAAAAAAAACCAAACATCAAAAAGAAAAGGAAGACTCATGATAAAATTGCAAGAGCTGGCTACACTGACTCCACTCCACTGAAATTAATGATAAAAGTGTCATTGACTTAGTGGGACTTAATTTTGCCCTCAGAATGAAAATAATGCAATTATATTTTGAGTCACTGCAAGGTTAAAGTTATGGTTGCTGAGATGTCCTAACCTTCATTTCCATACTTGATAGTACTTGAATTCCCCCTAATAAAAATGTTACCCGTTCTCTCCTCTTCATACAACAGTTGGAATAACTTCAGTGCTCTCACAGCTTGTGAGCCCTCACCCTACAGCCAGGTGCAGTCAGTCCCTGCTCATGAACTTTCTGAAGGATTTTTAGATTTTTGGTTGTTTCTTTTTGCCTGAGAATAGATTTAAGAGCATATAGACAGTTGATGATTTTATTTTTTAAGGCTGTGCTAAAGTTGTGGGCATGCCATGGGTCTGCGTTTTATGGCTGATGCCAGGAGATGCTGTCCTGGTAGCTTGCTGTGGTTGCTCTGATGACAGTAGTGATGGACGTGGTTAGAGTGCCCTTGTCATGAGCTGCCTTGCGTCCTTACCTTCAAACATGCAAATGCCAGTATTTTGATTAAAAATTTTCAGTTGGCACAAAGTAGTAAAAAGAGCAGGGAGTGACAGCAAACTCTCTTTCTGAGCCGCTTTGCTCTCCTGAGGGTGTATTCCCAGGAGCCGCAAGGGTCTGCAGAGGGGAGGGCAGGGCATGGGAGCCTTCCAGCTCTGGCTGCCTTCCATTACCTCCTCTCTGTGTCCAGTTGTGTTTTTTCTTCCTCCTCCTTTTCTGCTTGTTTCTGGGATTTGAGACTATGTTGTGCGCTCCTGGGGCATTCCAATCACCATGTGTATTTTGTCCAGAAAGAAATGCCTTGGTGCTTTATCTGGTGATTTGTTGGCTGCACAGCTTTCTTGCTCTTTTGTACAACTCTCTGTTGTGTGCCAGTTTAACGACTCAGTTAAATAACGATGGAGGTGCAGTAACCTTTCCATTGCTAAGGGTAAATTTCGCTTCCCTTTGTAGAGTCAAATACACCAAAGCAGGCCACCAAAGCAGCACTGCTTTTCCAGTTTAACAGGTTTAGCTGATGCTACTGGATTGCCACCGAGTTTATTACAGTTTCATAACTCACCCAGGCCTGGCAGCGAATGGTTTGGCTTTCTTTTCTTCGCCTGCGCAGCGGTAGTGATAGTCATCGGGGCTCTCAGCCCTGCAGATAATCTCTTCTGGGTTATCATTTACTTACAAACAGACGTGTGAAGTATTTGTGAAAAGGCTTTTGAAGTGGCCTTGCAGGCGGATGCCGCCCAGAGCTGCAGAGCAGGCGGTGTTTACACAGGGGCAGAGGATTTCTCTGCCCGGCGTGGTTCTCCTCAAGTGCTCGTATTCTGTGGCTACGCTGTTTGCCTTTCTAATGAAGTGAACTGTTTGTTTGAAATATGTGGTAGAAGGTATTTAAACACAGACTAAAGTAAACTTTCGGGCTGTTCACATAAGCCATGCATATCTGGTTTGTGAAGTGAAGGGAAACAATCTGGCTGCAGCTTACCTCTGGGAAGGGCAGTCAGGAGCTGTTTAAACAACGAACTGGCTGCAGCGGATGTTGCTGCAGCCTCTTACGGGCTTTTGGTGTTGACTGCAGCTCGCGTAGGCATTCCTCGGGATGCTGCCTTGGTGGAGAGCTCAAAATTACTATCGTTGTTTAAAAAGGGGATTTATTCATTAGCTGCAAAAACTTGGGTACATTCATATTTGATTAAAACCATCCCAATTAGACAATGGACCGTTGAGAGCCAACATATGCTATTGCCTTCATAACGTCATTAGTAACCCAGAGTCCCCACTTTGAAATAAGATCATGCCCGAGTGCGCAGACATCTGTTTCTGCCTAGCCAGATGGAGGTCAGCAATATAACTTAAACTGCTAATCCTCATTGTGGAGAGGGGAGTGGGAATCTGAGGAAGGTAGTAACAAATGAACTCGGATCCTGCTCCTGGCAAGGCACGAGGTATCGATGGCTGATACAATGCTTGGAACATGCACTGCAGAGCTCTGGTAATAAGTTTCTGCCTAACCGCAAGCAGAAGTTCAGAGAGCGAAGGAGGACTGGGTGAAGTGATACTCTGTGGTTATGGCATTACAGTTTGCCTCAGAGAGCCTCACTACTATTCCTGGCTCCGCCACGGTTGTGCCTAATGGGAGCGTTAGTCGGCTGTGGCATGACGTTTCTCAACAATGACTGGCAAAACTGGGATCTTGATGGTGGGGAGCGCTTTTCACCCCCTGCCATAGCACAGAACAATTAAAACTGGTCATGTGGGGAGTTCAGGAGCAGAGATTTCCAGCCCTGTCCAATAGAGACCATATGTTTCCATCCATCATTTATATTTTTTGGTGGGGAAGAAGGCGCCAAGTTGGTTGGGACTACAATGCTGCATCCTCTGGCATTGTCTCCCTGTGCATTCTCCTCGGGAGCAAGGGGAGTCACAACACTTCAGACTCCTTGGGCTCAGCATAGAGATTAAAACAAACAAAAAGTCCTTATGCTCCCGGAGTGCAATAAATATGCTAGAATTTCAATAGGATCCAAACAAGTGACAATAGTAGCATTAAGAGCTGGCACATCCTTTCTTGTTATTGACTAGAAAAGGACTGCTGTCGTCTCTGTCACAAACATTTAAACTTTTGACCTTCAACCTTTGTGTCAAACAGCTTTTCCATATGGAGGGTTACTATACCTCTTCGAGTGCCACTGCATTTAGTAGAACATCAAACACTTCACTGCTGGGAAACTGATGCTTAATACATTGGAAAAGCTCCAAGATTGCCGGAGGGTGGGACTGAGGAGAGCTGTCTCCTCTTCTTCTGCCGAAGGGTAAATGAAGTCCCCCACAAAGTCCCCCATTTTCCTATAGCCAGATTGCATCTGAACTCCGCACAGAAACGCGGAAGGGAGGATTGTGTCTCAGTGGGCAGGGAACAGACATCGCAAGTTATTTTTATTACCACCATGTGCTTGATGTTAACCATAGACCAAAGTCCTCTTTTGTGCACTGTGATGTGTAAGTGTACAGCTGAAAGTTGTGCTTTTACAGGCTTGGGAAGTCTTCATGCTTGTGCTGCAGAGCTGCATGGGCTGAAGGCCTGCAGCTTGGGCAGTGCTCTTGTTGATGCGCTGGCTGAGTGTCAGGGGAAGGGGTCTGCAGCCATCCTGGCCTTTGGGAACATGCCAGGGGTGAGCAGGGCATGAAGGGCTGTACTGGCCCACACCACAGGTTCCTCTAGCCTGGTATCTTTTCCAAACAATGACCAAAAGCAGATGTTAATGTTAGGATCACGGCACATGATTCTCCTCCCCTCTTCCCCTCAAGCACTCTCCCAACTTCCCAAAATTTGCAGTCCAGGGATTTCCTGGTCTGTAAGTGGTTTCTACACATTTGGACCCTTCCTGCCTGTCTCTTCAGTGACTTTCCCCTTGAGGCCATTTAGACTTTAGGTGTCTGTAGCCTCCTGTGGCAGTTGGCTGTGTGGCAGGGAATGGTGGTGTGTGCCCCATCCTCATATGGCTATCTTTGCCCTCTTGTGGCTCCTCTTGTCTCCTCGGAGCACCCTTGGCTTCCTCTTTGGGATGCAAAGAGAGGAATGAAAAGCAGTGGCCTCCTCTTCAGTGTCCCCTTACCCACCCAGCGAAGCAGAAGTACAGTCCTTACCCACTTCTCTCATGTTCATGGAGTTGTGCTCCACCTAATTCTGCATTTTCTCCTGTCTTGTCCCTTAACCACCAAGCTGAAGAACATGGCTATGCATAGGCAGGTAATAAAACTTTTCCTCTGTTCTGCCTGGACTGCAGGCTGGACAAAATAATGCTGTTGTAATCTGTGGCAGTGCCAAAAAGCTCAGTCAGAGACTAGGGCCCTATTGTAAGCACTGTAGACAGGTGATACAAAGACGGAAACTGCCCTGAAGAGTTTGCTTTTGTGCTTTTGCTATGTGAAAAAATCTTTGCTGATGCCATGAGCTGCTTTGCCTGCTACTGCATTTCTATGCTTCTGCCTGCATGCCTCTGTTCTCCCATTTTTCCTTTTCTCTTAAGGGGAGTGTTTTTCGTCCCTGGTGAGGCTGGACCTGCCCCTGCAGCCTGTGACACTCAAGTCCTAGCAGTGAGGCTTGTGCGAGTAGGACACAGTGCTCAGGAAATGCTGGAGCGGGTTCTGCAGCCAGGTGCCCTCTGCAGCTGCCTGCCCCTACTCCGCAGCTCTAATGCCACCAGGTGCAGCATCTGGTTTTGACACATCACGCTGCTCAGTGCTGTCCTCTCAGGGCATAAGGACCACGAGCATTAACTGAGCTGAGGTTGTCAATTCTGATTTTTTTGATTTGTGTTTTTCAACAAGTAAGCTCAGACAGACATCCCATTTCTCAGTGGTGGTGCGAGCTGTAAGTGGGTGATGTAAAGGCTTGGCCGCTTTTGGTAAGGAGCACTTAGCTCCCAAAGCAAGAGAATCGTAGGCCTGATCCTGCTGCTCTGTCTGCAGAGAAAAGAGAGGGGATGAAGGTGAAGGTGTTGATATGACTTTGTGAGGAACTTTCTATACACTGTAGAGAGAAAAGCCCTTTTGTGGGGAAGAGGAAATGGGGGGAATCCTAACAATAATCCTAAAAACCCAGCAAAAAGCGTGGTTATATCTAAAGCTGATACTCTCACCCTGTGTCTGAGTAATAGGAAACAAAGAAGTTGTCTGTAAAGAAAAAAAACACTAGAAAAAGATCATGAGCAAAACCCAAGATAGATTTGCAGAGAATGAGCAGATTTAGGCAATTGAACCACTTTTTTAAGGAATTAAAGTATAGTGAGTAGTGGATAAAATACTGTTAAATCAGGCTCTTCATTAGGACTTTTCACTGAAGAGGGTCGTAGTGCCTCAGAAGAGATATCTCTGTGTTAACAGTGGCCGGACTGAGTCACAGGGAAGTGATGTAATTTGACTTTGGCCGTTTTCATTAAAAATGTTTGCCTCAGTGCTTGGCTTGAAAAAAACAACTCAGATTGACTGGAATATCGACAATATGACATTCTCAAAAATAGGCTGAATGAGCATTTAGGATAAATGTCAATAGGGCAAATTTAGTGAACTTGCCATACTTTCCATCTTCAGTAATGATCTGAAACAAAAAGTACCCAGCATAAAAATGAAACATAGGGGAGAAACTCTTTGAGAAGCTGAAGGAGGACGAGGGAACAAGGAGGAAGAAAACAGCTTAACTTCAAGTATTTAGAAATGTCAAGAAGTAATAACCAAAAGCCAGTTTGTGTTGCCTTTACTAGACTTGAGTAGTGCCCATTTCACCAGCAGTCCTCTAGAAATGGTAGGGTAGGTTGCTGCCATGGGATGAAGGCACTGTCTTATAGTGGGAAAATGAAAGGTAATGGTATTTGAGTCTGTATATAAGAAACACATACACCTGATGGAAAGAGAAATTTGCAGAAATACGTTCTTCATATTATAAATCTCTAAGGCTACCTCCTAAACAGTGTCATGTCAGCCTGCATGAAAACCTGATGCCTGAGAGTTGCAGAGGTGACAACTGTATATCTCTCCCAAACTGGAAGAAACTCGAGGAGCAAAACCAAGTGACTGTGATTAATTTAGAATATGGACATAGAGATTAAAGGATGCAATAAAAGTATATTATCGAGTGGCCTGACAGCACATGTGATAGCTGTCTGCTCATCTGCAAGAGCTGGAAGAGTGTAAACACCACAGAGGGAGAGTAATTACTAAGGATGGTACAGAGAGAAACTAAATAATTATGAATATTTGGATGAAATTTAAAAAAATCGGATTGATCACAGGGAAAAAGAAATTTCTCCAAGTGTTCACTTGATTGTGCATCCCGTAGAATCTGAACTGTTTTAATATCTAAAAATAGCTGTAATTGATTTAATTATGCTTTTCCCTCTCTAATTCCTATCATGCCATAAATTACTCATCAAAGCTGCTAAGTATAACCTATTTCTAAGTCTTTAACCCTGTGGTCCAGATCAGACCTTCAGCTGCTGGAAATCTGTTTAGCTACGGTGATTTTCATTGTGCTATGCTGATACCCAACTGTTTGAGATTTGTCCTTTCAAATAGCTTTTAATCTTGATTCTGGTATGCAGAAGAGCACACAGGTCTCTGAAGTTTGTGAAGCGGCAGCATGGGTCAGTCTGCAAATGTTATTTGTTTAAATGATGCTTTGGAGAATGTCACCAAAGCTTGTTGAATTATCCTACTTACAGTTATTTGTTCCCACATCAAATCAGCAGCAATACAAGGATATATATAGATTTTTTTTTCTAGTTTCTAGCTTTCTGTTACCGCTCCTTAGCCACATTTACCTTTGCTTCTTAGAGATATTTGTCATTGCTGAGTTAATGTGTGCAGCTGGTAGCAGGGCATTTGAATGCTTTCCTTGAGCTGTATTGAGCTGTAGGAAATAACCAAGCTGTTGTGTGGCAGCTCCTTGTTCCCACTGGTCAGGAAGCTCACATTAAACCTCTGCTTAGGAGTAGTTCGGAGTTGAGAGCCTTACTGTGGGAGTTCTTTAGTTCTCTCTAGTGTGGATCAGGATTTATTTCTTTTACAATCTTTTCATTTCCTTGGTTTCCACTTTGCAGTTCACCTTCAACCACTGGAATTTGTTGCTTTGTGTTACAGAAATGGGTATGCACACATAGATAGTTCGAAATTATTTGTGTATATGTTGTGGTTATGCATCCAGTTGCTTGCTACTCATAGAGAAGGAAACACTGATGATGTGATCCTTCATACATATGTGTAGTCAAAGGTAGGAAGCATTCCAGAGCAGCTGGGTGAAGCCACTTGTCTGGGACTGTTGAAAGTTAAATATGGATGCTTGGGTTTTTTTCCATAATTTGGGGTGTGTGTGTGTGTGTGTTTTAAAGTAGTGGAGGATGCACTGACACGTGGTGGCATGATAAGTTAGGGCGAGCAACAGCAAAACAGCAAGCATGTTACAAGGCAGAAGCTGAATTATTATTTTGCTGCAGAGTCCATCAGAGGTAGCAGAGGGAGGGATTTCTTTTGTCAGCTCCTGGCAGAGGACAATTTATCATTTTCTTGTGGAGACCACATTATTAAGTTTGTTAAGAAATGCTGCGTGGGATTGAGAGGTTATGAAAAAGATGAGCTGAGCCAGCTGCATTAGATGAAACAATGTTCCCGCCAAGTAATGTGGTGATGAGGCTAAGATGTCTTATCATCCTCATCTTTACCTGAAAGCATGGGCAGTGTACAGGCGCTGGCTATGTGCAACTGTTGCTCATGTTCATGAGGGTTTTCTAAAGTTGTGTATGGGATGAAACAGCAAGTATTGTTTGGGTGGAAGAAGCTACCGAGGTGGGATCTTCCTGGTGCATTTCCAACAATTTCCTCTTTATTCTTGGACAAACTGTGCTGGTGGAGTGTCTTAGCTTTCCTCTGAAAATGTGTGTCCTGGGGTGTGCTGTGGGGTGGCAGTGCTGTGCCCCCTCTGCTCACCGAGCAAGTTCGTGACTGCATGGTCAGGGCAGCACAAGGAGTCCTTCCTTCATCTGCCAGAGTCCGTCCCTCTGGAAACAGCAATTTGAAGTCACTGGGCTGTGATGAATCACGAATTACGTTTTTAAAGAATATGAGACTCTTCAGTCCAAGGTGTTGTGTACATGCAATATATTTATTATTCTGCAAGTCTGTCTCTTACTACTTTTTTTCTTTTTTTTTTTTTTCTTTCTTCTTTTTTTCGGATGGGCAAACGGCAGGGAGCACTGGAGTCAGTTGAATGGACTTGAGGAAGTTTAGTTAATATTCCAGAAGGCAGTCCTGCTCCTCAGACAGCAGAGTTGCAGCGACTGAGAGGAATAATAAAACATTCAAACTGAAATCAATCCAGCAGTTATTTAGCCAATACCTGCAGCAAATTTGGCATATTAGAGACCTCTCAGTGCCAGCTGATGAAATAATTTCCAGCCACTTTTCTTCCAGCACACCGGTAACTGCTCCTCCTTCGTGTGTTTGGCATGATGGTTGTTGTGGAACTACTAAAACCAATAAAACATGTTCCCACAAGGTGTTTAAGTTTACAAACTAAAAAGTGGTAAAATGGATGGCAGGGATCTAAGATGCCCCGAAGTCTTAATTTTCAGTTTTGCACAGGTAGAAATTATTATTCAGCCATAACAAGAGGCACGGAGCTGGAGCTGTGCTCTAGTTTGTGAGGTTTGGCTGGGAACTCCTGTGGTTTATTTTTAAGATGAGCGTACAGGCTGTGCAAGCACAAGCAGAGGGTAGGGAGGGGAAGTCTGATCATCATTAAGACACGCGGACATGGAAGGGATGTGATCTGATTGAAGATTGTGGTTTTCTCTGGAAGTGGTATATCTGCTCTATGTTATCACAATTAACATTTAGCGATACTGAAATGGAGAGGACTTACAAATTAAAAAATCTTTTTCTCACTCTGTCTGTTTCTTGGCTTTATCTATTTATTTGCTTTTCTTTTTTTGGTTTTTGCCATGGCTTTTTCTTTTTCCTACTTAAAATCTCCTTCTCTGTGAAGTCAGATAGTGAGCAGGCGCATCTGTGTCAACACGACAGTTGCCACACTGGAGGTGTGCATGTGCATACGTGCACACACAGAGGGACACACACACAGGAGGAGGGGGAAAAGCCTCCTGAGATAACTGGCTGTAGCACACCAGTGGATCAGCCTGCAAATAAGCAGCGCTGCGGGTGGCAACCAGCCACGCTGAAGCAGCAATGCCAGTCACCTTAGGGAGACCCTTCAAAGTGCACAAAGTTACGTGCATGCGTTAACGTGTGGCTGTGGCTCAGTCATTTTTCTTCCTGATTCAAACCTTTGTATAAGCAGACATAGAGAACTCACCCCTTTTTGAAAAAGAGCTAACCACAGCCCCCCAAAGACAACATGTGCTCTTATTGAGCCCTAACGCAAGCTGTAATTAAACAGAAATCCAAAATAAGATCTTTGTTTGGCAAAAAAGAACCTAATTCTTCCCACAAAACCTGGCAATACCATTACATTCAGATCAGTTGAAACGAATGTACATGAAGAAACAGTGGTGCCCTTAGGGACTCTGCAACCTGAATATTAGAAAATTCCCATCTGGTGATCAGCTTATGAACCAAAGGAAGTGTAGAAATTTGCTGGCAAACTCTTCAAAACTGTTCTGCATATTGAAAAGACATTAGCGGGGAGGCTATATTTTGCCTGATATTGTTTCTGTTACATCTGGTGTGGAAGCTTGGTACCACTGAGTTCAGCATCAAGACTGTAATGAATTTAAGCGGGAAGGAGATTTCACCTCAAATGAGGTTATATCTGAGACAGAGTTTTGCACCTGGCTCAGTTCTGACATTTAATTTGGTGAGCTGATTGTCCTGAGAACAAATCTGCTAAAACATAACAAGGGCTTCCTGTGTTGGGCTTGAGTCCTGTGTTTGCTTGGCCCTGATTTCATGACACAGGTGCAGGCATCAGGGCCATGCTGGGCACATTCAAGCCGATGCAGGCATTTTCTACAGTAGCAAATGTTTTCTTGACATGCTGAAAAACGTAGCCTGTTGTTTCAGCGGCCATCTTCCTCAAGGGTTTGGCAGGAATCACAAGGTGCTAGAGCAAGTTGGTTAGCTCAGGGCAGGGTGTGGACCACCACAGCTGAAGTTTCCAAATGTAGTGATCCCCCAAGTAAGGCTTATCTGAGAGACTACAGAGTCTACAGAAAAGTAACCCTTAACTTCAGTGGGCTTTGGAGCAGCCTAACCTCTTTGCCTTTGCCTCAAGATACTGCACGGCACCTGGCATCGTCTACCTTTCCACCGAGTCTTTCAGTGAATTGCTGCTACCTGCTCCATCTCATCAGACTTCAGTTCAGGTTTGCTGTTCAGCAGCGAGGAACATCCCTGCCATTTCTCCCAGTCTCCTTCCCTTGATGTTGCAGCAGAGCCCTAGGTTGCCGACTTTCAGAGAACAAGTGTAGGTCTCTTCTTTTTTCCTGTATAGGAGTGATTGTAATTTGAGAGAGATGACCCTATTCACTTTAAGAAGGCGAGAAAGATTCTTGAAAAAGAAATAAAAAGGCACATTTTACACAAGAAGAAGTCAGCATAAATTGACATATTTTCCAGAAAATCTCATGGTGCTAAAATTGATGAGTTTGTAGCATTTCAGGCAGTTGTATCTCCCCATTTTGTTTTGAGGAGACCCAGTTAGCTATGCAGGAGACAGGAGAGCATCTGAAGGAAGCTTACAGTAGTAGGCAGCAGAGAATTCAGAAGGCAACAGCTAACAAATTCAGCAATGTGCGAGGAATGTGTTTAAGTGTATTTCCATTGCCTTGGCATGTCCTTGTAAGTTCTTGAAAATGGTGAAATTTAAGCACAGTGTCAGATACTTCTGCTGAATTGGAGCTGAGGGCTCCAAATACACAGGCAGCATCTGTCCGTCTCTACTGCTGCACTGTACACTTATGTTAGGGAGTCTCTGTAAGGATGTAATTGAAGGATTGGTCCAGGAATTCACAGTTGCCTTTGGATATCTACAAGAAAACTGCCTGGCATACGCTGCGGTAGTTTGCCTTTCAGCCAGAATTTTTAAGAAGTTGCAAACGATAATAAATAATTTCCCTCACGGAATAGGCAGTTAGATTTTAGTCAGTTTATTTTGGTGAGAGGAGTGCCTTTTTACTAAGGGTAAGAGTTTTATTTCTTGCAGTTTATATAAGAAATGTGAAAATTATTATAGTCAGAGCAGGTATCCTGTCTTTTACATTAAGTTGCCCTCTGGTTTTCTAGATAGGTAGAGCATCTCTCACAACAGCCAGGAGTCAGGTAGGTAGGTCTAGATTAAATTCTAGCCCAGGGGTCCTCAAACTACAGCCTGCTGGCCAGATACGCCCCCCCAGGGTCCTCAATCTGGCCCCTGGTATTTACAGACACCCCACCCCACCCCCCGCCCCGCCAGGGGTTGGGGGGGAAACCAAGCAGCCGCAGATGACTGCCTGCCACTTCATCCGCGCGCCGGCCCCCTGTTTAAAAAGTTTGAGGACCTCTGTATCTAGCCTGTGAATAGTCTCACTCATTCTTTACTCAGCTACAGCATAAATAATAGCGGCAGAATGTGCCTGTAATATTCTGATGGTGCCTTTAATGAAATAGTTACTGGGTGGGTTATGAAATAGCAATGTGAAACTGGCTACAGCCCAAGTTACTGCTTTGTAAACTTCTTGCTATGTATTTCCATATAAATACGTGTCAACCGATTACATTTTTATGGAGTTTCAAGTGAATTCCAAGTGAAGCCCTGGACGATGAGTGCTTTGGCAGGTCTCTGTTTGATCTAAGAGTCTTTCCATATAAATATTCAATGCTCTTCAAAGTGGAGTGGTTTTGGGCCCCCAAGCACGTAGAATTTACTGCCTATTTCTGTGCTGAGGGCTGACCCAAACACAGCAGAATTTGAATTCCCTCCGTAAAATTGACTCCACTAGTTCTGCACATTATTCTCCCTGTCTCCCATTTAGCATGTTAGTCTGCTGACAGTAGAGTACACAGCACTTAGCAGCTGGTTTGTGGAACCATCAGTCAGGAAATTATATGATAAATAGGAGGTAGCCAGGTTTAGTGGCACTTTATTCTGCTTCAGCAGTTTTAGCCTGACTTTGGAAAAGTCATCATGTGGTTTTTCTTAAGAGTTGCAACAGGAGATGGCTACAGTGTAGTAACTTATTACACATACACTTGAGTTATGATGTTCACCAGCTGTATTGCTCATGTGTAAATAATAAACTGTGAGATGGATAATTATGTTGGGTTTTGATATGCAGCTCTGCTCTGGTCGGCACAGGGCTGACAGAGACATCTCCCGGTACTGTGATGGAGTACGGCTGTTTCCCAGATGGAAACTGCAAACAAGATGCAACCAAGCTATACAAAGGAGCTTAATGTGAGAGGACTCAAAAAGGTACTTTTGGGGATTTGTATCCCATGTGTACAACTTGTTGGTGCCCTGCACTGCACAGGCCCCACAAAGGGGAATACTCTTTTTGGGTCCTTTAATGCTCATTTTCCATTTCCCAGATAGGGGATGATAGATGATCACATTCAGAAGTGTTAAATGGTGTTTCACTGCTTAAATATTGGAACTGTTTTTAATGGGTGGCTGCTCAGGCTGGATGAGGGTGGGACAGTGAGGAGGCATGGCATCCTGAGCGGGATTGCTTGCCTTGGCCAGGTGGAGCCCATCCTGTCTGTCTGACCTGAGTAAGGGTGACAAAATCTCTGTGGTCTCACCTGTGCTCCCCAGACTCACTCTCCAGAGACAGGTCAGGCAAAGAAAGACTTGCCTGTGCACAGTGACTTCCTTCTTTGCTGAAAAAAATGGTGGCAGAGTTTTTATGGTAAAATGCCAGACGTCTGCTTTAAAACCTCCTCCCTTTGACTTACGCCGCTGTAGTCAAATACCAGCAAAGTAGGGCACAGAGCAAGCAGGGAGATGTGCTAAACCACACTTCCCATGCCCCTTTTCCCCTGCTCCGCCTTGGCGGGTGGTTAGGAACGTGTTCCAGAAGGTGGCAGCGAGCATCCTCCACTTGGGTGATGAATGACACTGTGTTCACAGGGGTACCTGGTCATCTGTGACCCACCCTTGCTTCTGCTGAAGCCCGGGAGTGCTCAGCATGGGGAGCGAAGCTTGTAACAGAGTGCATGCCAAGGTCCAGTTAGTGCAGCAGAACCAGAATTAAAGCTACTGCAAGTTTGAGGTCCCAGCTCCCTGGAGTAAGCCACAATTATTTTTCATTTATGGTGCCTAAGCCACAAGCCAGTAAATGGCAGAAATGTGTTGTGGCTGATCACGCTAGTGATGTTTCACAAAATCAAGCCATGAAACTGGACAGACTGTGTTGATGTTTCCAGATTTTCCTGAAACACTGGGAATATCTCCTCAGAACTGTCACAAGTTCCCCTTTGTGCCCTCCATTTACTCTCTTAGGGCCATGAGGTTTGTTCCTTTAGTTCTTTCTCCTGCTTCAAAACATAATGATAAATTAACCCAACTTTTGACAAACACCAAAGGCAGAACTCCTTTTTTTTTTTTTTTTTTTTTTTTTTTAATAATCACCTCCAGTTGGTGAAGGAACTGCTTTCACAGGTTACATAATCAAACAGGAGGATGACGTTTGCTGAATAGGAAAGGCAGGAAATACGAAGATACCTTGAAGAGTCAGCAGGCAAAACTGAAATAGGTGTAGTTTTACTGCCGGTGCGTAATTAAAGTTTTCTTTCTTTGTAGAAGAATTTTAGTAAATACATGACATGACCTAATGTCTGTACTGCTCCACTCTTGGTGTCGAATAAACACATGACTTCATCCAGAGTGGCAATCGGGTAATAACTGGGCAGGATCAGTTTGTTTCATGCCGCAGAAGATACTCAGCATCATGTTTGAATTTTTGAACATTTGGGAGGTAGCAGCGAGCAGCGCGGTCAGCAGTAGCCTCCTCTAGGCACACAGCTCGCCCGGGTGTGCTGGTGTGTGGAGCCGTGGTCCATGTGCATTGTTTCCTCCAAGGCTGGGAGGCAATCCTGCTGGAAAAGTGGTGGGGAGCTGCGGGGCGGGCTTTTGCTGGGTCCCACAGGGCAAGAGCCCGGTGGGGGCGGCGAGGGCACATTCCCCCTTTTGTCAGCCAGGTTGCTGAGGCTCTCTGGAAACAGTGGGGAACAGGAGTTCTGGCAGCTGCAAAACCCCGTCCTGCGAAAATCTTGGAGGAGACGAGCAGGGGAGCTTACTGCAGCTGCGGGTCCCTGGGTCTCCAGCCATGGGGACAAAGAAAGCCCCCTTCCTTTTTAAGAGCAGCGTATGAAATTAAGTCTCCCTGTCCTCAAGCACATTCCTCCAGATGTGACCGTCAGCCATCGGTGTGATGCATTTAAGCATCTCCGGTATAGCCTTTCCCAACTGCATTTCCCTTTTAACTCCATTGTCTGATTTACTCCAGATAGTCATTTCTCAGCATATCACTTCAGTTCTGTTTTCTCTTGTAGGATTGTGTGTACGTCTCTGAGGGTATACTTTTTTTTTATTGTATTGTGTTCACTGCTTAGGCTTTTGGTCCTGGAATGATTATTTTTTTTCTTTTTAAAATAAAAAATAAATAAATCAGGAGTGCTTATGAAAGGCTTGATGGTCCTTTTGATCTGACGCTTCACATATGGGCACATAATTATTTATTAACAACTTCTTTACGTCCCTTTCCATTTAAGCTATAAAAAGAGAATATTAAAATTACTAAATACATATTCATGCAAACACTGTGGGCCAAAATCTCCTCTCGGACAGACCTGACTAAGCGCAGTGGGGAAGGAGAATGCGACCCGTAAGTCGTAGCACTGTTGACACAATGCTTTTCCATATCTGTTCCGTTTTTATGAATGTTGTTTTTAAAGAGTTGTTGGAGATACTCGATCTGGGAACCTCGTTTGTTTTTTCAGATCCGCCTCACCTCTTTCCAGCATTCCACCCTCCTGTACCAATTGATGCGAGACATCATGAGGGACGCTACCATTACGAACCATCTCCCATTCCTCCTCTGCATGTGTGAGTATTCAGTATTTCCCCTTGTTCCAGCTGCCTGGAAGATTGGGCAAGTATATGAACCTTTGCAGTGCTTAAAGCCATGCACCTGGCGCCCTTTGCCAGCCTTGTTGGAGAGCGAGATGTACCTTTAGAAAGTGTCAAGGTTATCTCTTAGTGAGGTAAAAGCCAGGCTGGTGCCTGAAAAATTCCTGTTACAATAGGTGGCTGGCAAATGTTACCTAAATGTTTTGCTGACATTTATTCTGTGTGCTGTCATTCTATAAATACAAAATTAAAAAGTGCTGAACGCTGTGAAATACAGACAGGCAAAGCATATATTTTGTCTATATTGAGCTTAGGATTCTTCATAGCTAAAATTTCCTCTCATGCCAAAAGTGTTTGTTTTCTTTTCTGGCGACTGCTATGAAGCATAATGAAATTTTTGGTAAATTTTCATAGTCCCTGTTGTGTGCATGCACAGGCAATTGGTTGATTGATGGGAATGTCACCCAAACAAAATGGCAAATGTGATAGAGCACATGGTTTACACAAAGATAAAAGAAATGAATACGAGTGATAACATGCATTAGAAAAGGGCACTAGTGGTGAAATCCTGTAGAAATAAATATTATCTTCTTCTGTATGGGGAGACAGATATCAGCATTGCAGAATAAAAGAGTTATGTTCAGAAAACTGCTATGTACCATTAAAAATGGAGGTGAAAAGCAGGGCTTAGTACTTCGCTAAAAGTCTTGATACATACGTTTAATCATACCTACTAATCACCTCTCGTACTGAGAAAATACAAGAAGAAAAGCACAAGTAATACTTAGAAGAATAATGCTAGTTGTTTAGATGGCAAATTGCTTTGCTATGGCTATTAGTTACAGCTGTGTAATTACATATATGCAGAAGAAAAATGAAGTTTTTTAAACAAGTCCTCCTCTGTGAGAGCAGAATTAATTGATATTAACAATCCTAACTACATGCCCAAGAACACACACAATATTTTACTAACAGTTTTTTTTGGGTCAGTCTTCTATAACTAAATTGTAATTTCAGAGAAAATTTGCCTGGAGGTAAGTAATAAATCTGTGATGCAGTCTTCTTGGGCATTAGAGGAAAAGTGGATATTTATAGAAAGAGAGAGTACAGAAACTTGTGATTTATTCCTCAGAGTTCCTCTTGGTGCATCACTGTTAACACCACAGTCAACCACGTCATAAAATGTACTCAAATATATGCTTATATTTTCTGGTAAAAAACATGTAAGCTGAAGGTGGCAGGCTCAGACAGAGTCATTACATGGTCATCCTAGATTTTGCAGTGCGGTGAATGTTCTGCTTGGATGTTTTTGGGAGCTGGGGGGATGATCCTACTCCTTCTGAAGCTAGTGGAGAATTTGTCGTTGTCTTCGGTGCGAGGCAGACAGAGTAGGGAGCCCCAGGAAGTGTTTTAAGCTGCATCAGCAGAAGACCATCATCCAAAACCTGGATGCTGCAAGGTTAGCCGTCGTGGAGGTTTCTGGATCGCATGCCATGTGAGACCCTGCCTGGCAGCGCTTGCTGTGCTGAGCCCTCTCCAAAGCCTCAGCCCCATGAACTCAGTCCATGCCATGACGCCAGTGCACCCACAGGCAGGGCTTTTGGGTGGGTAGACCACTGTTCCTGGCTTTGGGTGACAGTGGGAAATTGGGACTAGCAGCCTGCACTGCTAAAATTGCCACGATTTCTGTGAGAGCCCGAAAAGATCAACGTTGAAAAAGCCTGCTTTGTGCCTCATTTGGCCTTCAGTGGTCATCCCCTCTGACACCAAAGTCAATGACCCTTCTGCAGAAGGGTGCTGGTGCTGCATGGACCTGCTCCTTGCCACACTCCGTGGTGCGGCGGTGATTCAGCCGGGCCCTGCAGAGGCTTTTTAGAGAGGGGGAGATCTTCGTGTGATGCGATACAGCTTTAGAGGTGCATCCTGATGTCAACGCAAGCTTTACACTCAAAATTTCCTTGATACCGGCTGTTTATTTTTCCATTAACTTCTGTCAATCCTTCCACTCGTTTGGTTTTTGTCCTCATTGGAATGATGAGCTGTAGTGAACCCTTGGAGCCCTTGTAGTTAATATAATTAAATGTAAATACACAATCAAGTTAGAAAAATGAGTTGGACTCCAACAGTTTCCTTGTGGATGTTAAGGTTTGTCATGGTTTTGCAGCTTCAGGGAATACATTTTAGTGGATGTGTAAGGTAGACGCCCATCAGTTTTCTTGCAAGTTTTACAGAGCCTGGTGTGAGTATGACTTAGGAGTGTTAGATTTGGGATTATTTGGAGCCATCATTTGAACTTCTGTCCTAACACCCATTTTAAAAAAAGAAAAAAGAAGAACGAACTGGGTCTGAGAAGTTATTTCAGAATTCTGAGAAAATGGCAAGAACGTGAGTCAGGATACAAATGTTTACCTACAGCTTGATCAATGACTTCATTGTATGCGTGGTTTTCTCCTCAGCTTATAATACTCTCAAATGTGTGTGTGTAATATAAATATGGGCAAAAAATTGGCATCATTCCTGTTACCCATGCTCCCAGAAATGTGTTCCAGAACCTGTCAAGCCTTAGTGGAATTAGTTTAGGTTTAATACAAGTGCAGAAAAAATGTGGAGAGGGCCTTGTCCACATGATGCATATGTGTCCACATGATGCATATGTGTGCACATGATTTTGAACAATGGCCAAGTGAAAAAGAAAAAGGGAGGATCTTTTAAGGTGTTGCAGGGCCCTTACAGACTTGCAGCTCTAAGGAGGTATGTGTGTTTATATGTATAATTCTTACAGTTTAGTTGCTGATGGGCAGAACTGTGGTATCCCAAATTTCAGCCTGGAGCCAAATTTTACAATTTGAGTTATAAACCCCTAAAATAAGGGTTTATGTTTATGACGGAATTGCTGACAGATGCTTATGTATAGTAGGACTAGCAGGCATTGCTGTAATTATGCTATCGTATCCTATCATTAAAGATTTCAATTGAAAGAGGTTTATAAATTGCTCTTCCTCTAGATAAACCACCCTACATTAAGGCATCAACGATATGGTGCAGAATTAAATTAAAATCTCATAAAATGAAATATGTTCTGTATTAGCTGTTTGACACTTAATTTGCCTCTGAATGAGTAGAGGAAATCACAAATTAACCTGCCTTTGTTTTTCCAGCCATGGCTTATTAGGTGTTAGAACAACTGCAATTACAGCCCAATAATAACCCCCAACCCTTATGAATATGTACTGAAATGTGTCACTTTGTGTTACCAAAACCTGTTTGTTAGAACTATGTAGTTATCCTGGAATTTCTACAGTACATCTTTGCTTTATACTTCAGGGAAGGTGTATGAAACTGAAGTTGTTGTTCAGCAGCAATATATGAAAAGTGTAATTGGAGCTGGAGCTTGTGTTCCCCCCCGCCCCCCATCAAGGGATGAACCTTAACTAAAAAAAAATATTCCAGTAAACTGTAATTCAGTTTTTCTACTCTTCATTGAACTAGCAAGTTGAATTACTTGTTAAACATCCTATGATTAAAATGTACCAAAAGAAGCATGGCTTTAGTAATGCCACTTCTGCTTTCTGGGGTAGTGGTGGTGGTGGTTTTGTCTAGCTTTTTCTTAATTTTCAAAATTGATTTCTAAAGTAAAGTACTAAAGGAGAAACTGAAGCTAAACTATGTTTTGGTTCTTGATGTTTGCTACGCCATCCAGTAGAGTGTGATGCCTTCTCTGGTTGGTGTGCAGTGATTCAAAATCCTGCTGCTAATGAGGGTATTTATTTGAACATAAACTAATACTTTGAGCATGCTATTTTTTTTTACTCCTCAAGAACCAAATCATAAATTTACTGTTAGCTAACTCTTCAAGCTCCCTGATGTCTTTGTTGACGTTGGCTTTGTTGGAATGAGAGTTGTTAGCAGTGAGCAGAGGAATAATAATGTTGTCTTGACTATTTTTATGACAGTGCAAGTGTGAATAACTTTGTAGTCCCACAACTTTTAAAATCTGAGTTACCCAGGATGAGAGTTTTGATTTATTAATTAAAAACCCCCAAAGCTCCTAAGACAGAGGCAAACTGCTATTAATGGATTTAACGGCAGCGATTTAGGAAGCTACCATTCTTGGTCATTCATTCCCATACCTTTATTGAGTTGTTTTAGTAGGTTGCTCCTGATCTGCTTCCTTTCAAAGTTGGGTTGGACAGCCTTTGAAGATGACTTAACCTGGTATTTCCAGGTGCTGTTGAGGTGGCTGTGAAGGATGCACACTCCTGTGGAGGTGGGACAGGTGGCAGCATCAGGAACGGCTCCAGGGTGGTGGCCTGTGTGCATCTCAGAGCAGTTAATGCATGTGTTTTAGGAGGCTAGTAGAAAGTTAGTTTCAGGGCTGAATGTGCTGCAAGATACACCACGTATGTTCCAAAACATTAATCCATTTAGCCTCCGTCTCTCTTTCTGTTGCCACCCCTTTTTACATTAGCCCTGGGCTGTCAGTAAGGGAGCATGAGCAGGTAGATCTAAGGGAAAGTGCACTGATGTTTACCCATATGCTTATGGCCAGAGGAGGCTGCCCTTGGAAGAAGGAAGCTGCAAGGTAAAGCTGCTGTCTTGTAGCTTCCTAGGATCAATAATGCTCCAAGCTCCTTTTTTTCCTAACTGCTGATTGAGGCTTGCGGCGTCTGAGTTTGGCAGTCTTACGCCCTGAAACGATGGTGTGTTGACCGTTGTGCTTGTGCCTAACATGAATGCCTTGAACAGGTATTTTTAACTATGTGAATGCACCAGTACTAAAGCAAAGCATGTGTTTTGCTTGCAGTCAGCGTCAAGTTGATAAAAAAGAGAGTCTGATTCTTAGATATGTTATTTCATATCTAATTTATACAGACATCAGTTACACAAGGGTGAAAAGGAAAGGAAAGTCAGGCCCAGACATTCAGCTTTCATCAGCCTCTGATTCTGGACCATGCAGTACAATGGGGGATGTCCAAATGCGAGAAGATTAAAGCATTGGCTCAGCAAAATATCCTTGATTATAAGAGAAACTGCTTGCCATATGTTTGATAGGACTTTCCCAGCCTCATCACTGACATTTTGATTTTTTCCTTTGCGCTTTCATTCCTAAGCTCTCATTTCTTTTAAAAATCTTAGTGTTTAAACTTCTTAAATCTTTTACCTGCTGCTTTACCTCAGTGTACCTCCAAGCTGGAGACTTGGCAAGGAGTCATTCATTGATCCTTTCACAGTGGGAAGGACAGCCCCACCCAGTGTGAAAAACATCACTCCTTGAATTGGCTTTAATTACTTTACGACTTGAACCGGGAGCCAGGAGCCTTCAAAGAAGAAAGACTGGGAAGCTCTTGGGACATGAAAAGATGACTGTAGTTAGGGCTTTCCAAAATCAGCCATGAAAGTATTTTCTGTAAGCAGTGAGAAATCTTGTATTAAATGGGAAGCACCCCAAGAAACTTGTCCCTGGAAGTGAAGTGCAGCGTTGAGAACAGGCAGCTGCTAATAGTCTGGAGGATTTTTATAGAAGGTCTCTGAGAAGGAAGCAGCGTGGTCTGGTGACTTGTTAAGGTCATTCTGAGTTTGTTATATGCCATGTGTGTGTGTTATAGGCTCTGCGAGCAACGTGTATGCCTGTTAGTGACAGAGTAGTGTGGTGATGGTAATTCACAGAAGTAAAATAGCTGGGCCAGATGCCCACACATAAACTTCAGCAGATAATTTTCGTTCAGTGCCAGGCCTTTTGCAAAGCAGGTAAGAGGAAACCTGAGTCAGGACCAGGACTGCAATCTCTCAATCAGTATATGGTGTTGCATCATTTAAAACAGTGAATCAGTGTTTTGTTTAGCTGTTGGTACTTGTTTAGTAATATTTACCTTAAGACTGGCAGACCATAAATTCTCCTTTGCAAGCAGGCTTACAGAGTAGCTTCAGAAACAGACTTTTTAAGAACTTATCTGAAACTGGGAGAAGTTTGGAAAGCAAATTATTGGTGGCATATATTGAATTGCAGGGAAAAAAAAGGATATGTAATTCAAATTTTTGATTTTGAGACACTTCAAAAGGAAAAAAAGTAGGTAGAAATGTGGATAAAAATACATAAATATTTTTAAATGTAGCCATTTTACATAAATTCAGTTACATTGATTTGTTTAGGTAAGCTGTAGTCTGAAGTTTCTGTACACTCAATTCAACTCTTTGTTTCTCTGTTCCTACTAGGAAAAAGCAGTATTGAGAAAAGAATATCTGCTGGCAAATAAATTCTAGATCAAATAAGGATTCACTGCTAAAAATCATCCTCGTTTTTAGCAAGCACATTTACATGAAAGTCAACAGAATTGCCTCTAAGCACACCAGATTACATTTGGTTCACATCATTCATCTGTTTCTGTGGCGGATAATACTTTGTGACATAATCATTTTCTCTGGGGTAGCTAATTGTAATGCCAAGGAACTACGGATTTATAAAGGAGAAACAATAGCAGCAGATAAATATTGCGTTAACAGAGGCTCTTTGTTCTTTTCTACAGCCAGCTTGATTTTGGGATGGCTGGGGAAGTTACAGCAATTGAAATAAGAGGAAAATTTTGTTGAGATTTTTAATGTAGAAGGGAAAACTTGTAAAATGCAATGGTTTGTTTTGTTAAAAATCCTTTGGTAGAAACTTCCCCCAAATCTTCCATCCTTTCCGCCCCCCCCGTCAAGAAAAGCCCTTGCGAGGCAGCAGCCCCCAGCCTTAATGAGAAAGGCGTGCTTCTACCATCCCTTTGGCTGCTGGCTGGCCACCTCTCATGATACGGGCACTCAGTAGTAGCAAGAACTCACAGGGCAACTTCCCGGGGTGATACAGAGGGAAGAAAAAGAGGAGAAAGCCCTTGGTGGTCCTTGGGAACACTCCTCTGCTGGTCTAAAGGGAATCAGTTGCCTGAGCCCCACCTGAGAGGCAGTGGCACAGATTCGTCTGGTGGGGCCCAATCCAGTGAAAGGGGTTCTTGGAAGAGATTTTTGTGAATTATGTTGTTGCAGAGAAACAGTTCCTAGGTTTATCAGTGGTAAGGTATCTGTTGGCACTCAACACCGCTGCCACTTAGCTGATTTACCCTGTCTGGGCAGTTAACAGCACTTAGATGAATTCTTGGCTGCCAGTGAGAAGTGATTCCCTAAGGCAGGTGTTCAAACCAGCATGAATTAAGAGGTGATGGAAGCAAAATGAATGGCCAGCAAAGTCGTGCCTCGAGACACCTTGTTGTATGTAACGTTTTTCTGTAGACCAAGGAATAACTAGACATGATTTCAAGCTTTTGGGGCACTCCCTGTGCATGGATGTGTCTATGAGTGTGCATGTTTGTGTGCGTGTGTGCATGCATCCTCTTTAGATAACAGGGTGAATATCTTTGTATGCATTTATCGTGCACTGAGTAATTGTAGATCTTTACAGTTACAACTAATGTAAGGAGCTACAGAGACTCTGAGAAAGATGGAAAATGAGGGGGAAAACGTGAACAAAACAAGTAGGAAAAATATTCATGGGCAAAATCATTGCAAATGTGGATCATTACCTTAATTTTTAACCAAAAATACATAGAACAATTGCAATGCTAGAGTTTTGCTGCTTGAAATTTCTAATATCTCATTCTGTTATCAGCTGCAAAGAATGCAAGCTCTAAATATAGTGCACATTCAGAGGCTCTGAGCCTGTGGTTTCTTGGACAAAATTCCTGTGTTCTTTGTGCTGTAGTCAGCAGTATTAGTCGAGTGAGCAGATATTGACTGTGGTATTCACGTGCAGTGAACCAGAAGCAAGCCAACTCTATAGAGGCTGCTGTCAAACTTGTTGCAGTGGCCTGTGAGGTACTGGACTGTGACAGACTCCTTTTTTTTTCAGTACAATTCTTCCACTCATGTTAAATCTTGCTTCAAAGACAACTGAAATGTTACAGGCTTAGCGTTCTTTCTTTTCTTTTTCTCTCTTTCTCTCTTTCTCTCTTTCTTTCTCTCTTTCTCTCTCTTTCTCTCTTTCTTTCTTTCTCTCTCTTTCTTTCTTTCTCTCTCTCTTTCTCTCTCTTTCCTTCTCTCTTTCTCTCTCTTTCTTTCTTTCTCTCTCTTTCTTTCTCTTTTTCTCTCTCTTTTTCTCTTTTTTTCTTTCTCTCTTTATTTCTCTTTCTCTCTTTCTCTCTTTCTCTCTTTCTCTCTTTCTCTCTTTCTCTCTTTCTCTCTTTCTCTCTTTCTTTCTCTCTTTCTCTCTTTCTCTCTTTCTCTCTTTCTCTCTTTCTCTTTCTCTCTTTCTCTTTCTTTCTCTCTTTCTTTCTCACTTTCTTTTTCTTTCTCTTTCTCTTTTTCTCTCTTTCTCACTTTCTTTTTCTTTATTTCTCTTTCTCTTTTTCTCTCTTTCTTTCTTTCTTTCTCTCTTTTTCTTTCTTTCTCCTTCTTTCTCTTTCTCTCTTTCTCTCTTTTTCTCTTTCTCTCTCTCTTTCTCTCTCTTTCTTTCTTTCTCTCTTGCTCTCTTTCTTTCTCTCTTTCTCACTTTCTCTTTTTCTTTCTTTCTCTTTCTCTCTTTTTCTTTCTTTCTCTCTTTTTCTTTCTTTTTCTTTCTCTTTCTCTCTCTTTTTCTCTTTCTTTTTCTCTCTTTCTCTTTCTTTCTCTCTTCCTTTCTCTCTCTCTTTCTTTCTCTCTTTCTCACTTTCTCTTTTTCTTTCTTTCTCTTTCTCTCTTTTTCTTTCTTTCTTGCTCTCTTTCTTTCTCTCTTTCTTTCTCTCTCTCTTTTTTCTCTCTCTTTTTAAAGAGTACTGGTGAGATCTCTGTGTTGTGAATTGGAAGTTCCTAAAGTGAGAGTAAGTATAAACTAGAAAAAATATGAGCAATGAGTACAGCTGCAGTGTAGGTGCACAGAGCACCTTCGTCATACTCTGCTTAGTCTTTCCCTCACTTAGACTCTTTCCTCCGCCAACAAAGACATCATGTCTTATGGTCTTGGAGTGTGGATTGAATTTGGTTCAGACTTTTTTCCCCTGAGGAGGATGAAACAGAAGTTAAATAATACCTTGTTTCCTTTTTTGTCACCCCTCCCTCAACACACTGTATTTTATATGCATACATTGATATTTGTTTGCATATTTGTAAGAAAAAGCAGGCTTTTGAGCTGGCGTCAGCTGTGCTTCTGAGATGTAGGAGGCTAACTAGCTGTCCCTTGCATATTCTCTATTATATGAGGCTAGAAAAAAAAAGACCCTAATTCCACCTAAAGGAATGTGCTCAATGGGTGTTTTATCTGTGTGCCTTGGGGTAGCCTGGGCCAACGGTTGTGACTGATGTTATCAATTAATAGAGGAAACAATTTAAAGAAAAATGTTACAGTTTGATTTTTGCTCTCAGGATGCTTTACATGACCAAGGAACAACTTGGGGCCTTATTTCAGAAGAAGCTTTTCATTGAAGCGGCGCCCTATGAAGTTGTCATTAAAGACCAGGCAAGAATATATTGCTTAGTACCTTCCGGCACAGAATGTGTACGTCTGATCCTACAACAGATTATGACTGCATTTACAGTCAACTTTATAGGGGTGTTGGTAATTTTCTGGAGACCCCCACAGAGGTTAGACACAGAGGCAAAACATCCTGAAGCCCATGAGCCAGGAATACAAAGCTTCTGAAAGCATGAACTGACCTGTCATCTTCTTAAAAGCATTATTTACGAGGCGCTGTGACCATTGGTGTTAAGGATCAACAGAAAATTAGGGAGTATTTCGCATGAGGAAGAATTTCTAAACATATCAGATTTAAGCGGCTATCTCTTTAACGATACACATCTTTCAGTCCTGTATCTCCAGCTGAAATTCAGCCTAGATTTATCGTGCCTTTTCCACTGGCCTGTGGAAGAAAAGATTGATAGTCTAGTCCAGTTTATAGAGGCCACCAACGCAAATAGCCCCATTTAACAACATTGTAGACAGATTTGGCAGGGAGAGCAGGGGTTGAATGACCAGGGGCAATCAAGTGTTCTTTGCTTCACCCTGGAAGATCACTATCAGCGTACATCATCAAGACAGTACCAAGAAAGCTTGCGTAGCTGCCTCTGTCTTGGTTTGCCATACTTGTTCCTTGGACATCAGGCTTCCATCCTGACACTTTTTCTAGGAACTGTGTTTCTATTCCTGTGATTAAATTGAATTGCAGAGGTGCTTAGAGAGCAAATGCGTAGGTCGTCCTGCTGGTGCAGGTGTGAACCAGGTTTGTTCCCCTTGGGGTTTTCATCTTTATGCTTAGCTACTTACTCTGTTTAGAGCTAATAATGCTTCCAGCATATAGATAGTCCATTTACCTCAAATACTTCAAAACTGAATTTACTGCTTTACTAAAAAATGTGCAGCCAGAACATGCATTTGCTTTACACTTAGTGCTTGTGTTTTTCACATATTTCCCCCCACTACAGTCACATTAGAAGTGGTGTCCCCACCCATTTCAAGTTCTTGAAGTTGTGCGAAGTTACAGCTTTGCCCAAGAACTGCTTTTTTATCTCCAGTTTTGCACACAACTAGAGCAAGAACAGCAAAGTCAATCCTTTATCTCGTTTCTTCTGATGGCTTTGGTGTTCCAGCCACTCACCATTTGTGAGAACCAACTGGTTGTGTGGGTTGCGTAGCACCAAAATGGCCTTCAGTGCCTGCAGGATCAAGTAAAGACACTGGCCTGGCTGAGATAAAACTTCTTAGCGCTCTGCATGAGAACTGAGTGTTTTCCCACTCTGATTTGGTTGCACTCCAGCCAGTTCCCACACTTGGACTTTTGATATTGGCAGAGAAAACACAAGTGACCATTAGCAGAATACTTTCTTGCCCCCTCTTAGCGGCATTCACCTTTGGTAGAAGTTGTGCTTCATATACCTGTGAATCTTACTGCCCTCATGGATGTTGGTGCTGATCCGTGGCTCGCCTGCTATTAGTGGTGGTGCTTGGAGGATGGGAGAAGCTTGGAAGCCATTGTTTTCATAAGTTCACTCCTGGACTCGCAGTCCTGGTTATAGCATAGATGTGTAGCATATGCCTGCTACTGTCACCGAGGTGCACTCTCAAAATGGCTTTTCTTCCCCGAATCATGGGTTTGTCTTGGGTAGGGGGGAGGCATTTCAGAAAATAATCTGTGTATTTTATATAGAAATGCATATATACATTTATATATATGTATATACATATATATGTGTGTATATATATGTGTATACACATACGCAGACATTTCTGTACACCTTCTGTACACCTGTATGATTTCTTTTTTTTTTTTTTCCTGCTGCTAGTAGTAGTATTAGGGGAGAAATTTTAGCTGGTACTCTCTCTGTTCAGTAGTAGTTGACAATCTTTGTGAATACAATTTTGGACTGTCTGTTAATGTTTGAACAGAGATGTGAAGCAAATCCACCATACCTCAACAGAAATGATTAATGCTGAAACTTCACATCACTGTTTGTGTCAGGATTGTAGTCCTTTAAAGTTAGAGTTTTATCAAATGTTCCCTTCACAACCAAATTTAGGTAGCAAGCACAACAGAAAAGACATTCAGTCACTGAATTTGTCTTTGTTATTGACAGCTTGGTTTTGTTTTAAACAGTTAAGATCTTAATTTAGCATATAAATTCAGAATTGAAGAAAAGCTTTATCTCTTCCCCAAAATGTCAGGTTTTGTAATATTGTGGATGTAACTTGCAGTAGGCACTGGAAATGAAAACTGAGGGGTTTGCTTTGCTTTGGTTTTGAATTTGAGAAAGAGTGTTTCTGGCATTACAGAATGCTGAGGAGTGTTCATTTGAGGTGATGTGAGAGGGTTTTGGGGTGCTTTACCAGGAGAAGGAATGCCTGGCTTAGCGGGAGGAAGACATTAAGGGAAGAAGAGAATCTGAAATTTGCTGAAATAATAGTGAGGATGATATTCTTGAGTGTGAGGTAGGGAGGGCTTAGAAAAATCGTCAATGAATGAATGAAATGAGGAGAAAGGTATTTAAGTACTGAAAGTACTAAAAGCTTAATTCTCTGAGAATTTAAAACCATTAAATTATGGAAGTAAACCCCCATTAATTGAAAATACTGGGTTTTGAAATAACAGAGTATTTATGAAATTCATGTATCAGTTGATGTCAAAGTTTGATTTTACTGTCACAGGTCATACCCATCACAAGAAAAACTTCCTGTGAATACCTCAGGAGTTCTGTCGAGATTTAGGACAGCAAAGCTCTTCTTTCTGGTCAGGTAATCTCCCTGGTGGATGCAGGAATCTGGTCCTCACTCTGGGGGAGTGGATCCCAATTAGCAATGCTATTTTTCCACAGAGAATATTGTTGCACATAGCCAGGAGCACTCTTTGCATGCAGGCTGCATCCTCTTCTGATCTGTAAATGGTAGAGAAATTGGGAGTAATTGTAGAAACCATTGCAACTCTCTTAGTTTTTTGCCATTTGGATGTTTTTCTTCTTCTCCCAGTCATGCCTACATGTATGTATGCACACTTTCTCTGTTGTGCATAATGACTTCAAGGTTATTTTTTAAAGGCCTTCAGGCTTTTCTGAGTGTTTTGGAACAGTGCACCATTCACCGGTGTATTGCCTGTATAGAGGTAGTCTTTGATGAGGTTTTTGTCATATGCACCCACTGAAGTTACAGTGTACTCAAGCATTAGAAAAGCCACTATTTGAGCGTCTTTGTTTTCTTTGTTGAGCTGTTTATTTTGCTTTCTTCCCACACAGTTCCCCGGCCTCGCTCTGACAACTGCTTTTCTGCATGAATTACATTCCTCGGGGCCGCAAGTCTCCTAATTCTTCCAGTCGATTTGATTCCTGCCTGTGTGATTAGTCCTCCGCTCCAACACACAGTTGGTCTTTGCCAAGCAAACTGCTTGCTAAGTGCCTTTAACATGAAGACCTAACTACATTTTTTAACCTCATTAGTCTGTAGGGCACTGCTTCATTCCGGCTTAATAACACGGCCACTAGTGAATCATCACTTGCTCTAAAACAGGTTACAAAAAGGTTACCTAAATTGTCTGGTTTTCTTTTTGTGTGACTGTGCTTTTGCTGGGTATTAACAGTTTCTTTCAGCCCACGTCCGGTTTTAGCATGTAAGTTGCTTTTTGAAAGGAGACCCATTGATTCTGCTCAGGTAGATTTGTGATGCTGAGAAATTTCATATTTGTATGTGCAAAAACCCCAGCTCACCTCGGCACCTATTTGGAAGTAGCAAATCTAAGTAAATAAAACTGGTAAGAAAATGTGTTGGGAGAAAAGGGGAAGAGGGCTTGGGGGAGCTGATAAAATTTTCCTACTTGTTTCAGCTTTAGAATTACAAAACCCTCATCTTCACCAGTTGGAATACAGACTTCTCACTGTAACACCGGCTTTACCGCAATGTGGCCACACTCTGCACTGGTTCACTTTGTCTCATGGGATCAATTTTAAACTGAATGTATCGTCACTGAAATTTAGATTTCAGTTGCAATCGCACATAAACTCGAATGGAAAAGATATTAAAGGACTTCCAAATGTTGTAAAGGCAGTAAAAAAAAAAAAAAAAAAAAAAAGTTTCCTAAGAATACAGCGTCACCAGGGAGCTGGGGGAAGAAAGGAGGCACTGGGTCACATGCCACTTGTGATGGTGCATTTGTGCAGTTGCATAGCACAGCCACTCAGAGGGTGAGACTTCATGATTAATGGTGTTTATTCTTGACAGAAGCCTCCTTTATTTATCTGCAATACAGTTTAGTGATTTTATCAGTCACCTGAATGAAAAATATTCAGTCATACCAATATTGCGGTGTAAATTGAGTAGAGTCACTTTTTATTATATCTTTCAGCCTTATCATCTGCACAGTAATTTTCTAGCAGGGGTTTGATATAGAAAGGCTGGATTTAGCTGTACTTGACACAAAGCCTCTTCAATTTCCCCTAAAAAGTTCAGGCTACTCTTAGAAATGTATATAAATATATATATAAAAAACCCTCTTATCCAAGCAATTTCAGGATTTGAAAGAATAAAGATAAAATGTGCAAACCTGGATGTGAGAAATGTTGTTCGAATGAAAACATCTAATAGCTCTGAAGCCACTGGTGAAATGCTCTTTAGTGTTTAAGCTTGTGGCTTAGTGCAGTTCTTTTTGCATGGCTACATAGTCTGACTTTCTTCTAATCAATCATCATCCAACCCCAATCAGCATACAGGCAGAGCCTATCGTTCATCCTAGGTGTAATTTCAGAGTTGAAGACTATAATGGCCACATACAGCACATTAGTCACTGCGATAACAGCTAGTGGCACTCCTGAGGAAGGGGGAGGACAGGGGAGAAGGGGAATAAAATTCTTCTCATTCTCACAGTGCATTAGTGAAATAGGAGCAAATGTTAAACAAATGTTTATTCAATTAGCTGACTTAACAGCATTAAGTGTGAGAAAGCTTCTGACACTCCTTTGACCCACTCTTTTGCAGGAGGAGAGGAAGGGAAAAGGGAAGGAAGTAAAGGGGTGCATGAATGCTATCAGGATTTATATATGCCCACATATTCATATGATGATGCCGCTGTGGTTAAACACTTCAAGAGATGGCAGGCCCTGCCTGTAACTGAGAGGAGGCTAAAATTTGAATAGCAAATGAGACCACCTCTAGAGCATCAAAAGAAATTGCAGAGCAGGGAAGTTTGCTGTAGGAACGCAGCTGGTAATTTCACTGTCCAGTCTGTTATTAATAACAGATAATGAGTATGCTGTAGACCTTTCAGATTTTCCTGCTGCACTTTGTGCTACAGTGTAGTTTGAAGAGGGAATGGTATGTGGCTCGCCACGGCAGTCTCTCCTCTAACGTGTAGTGACACTTTTCCAAGGCTTATTCAAATAACATTTGATTGTCCCATGCCTCTGTTTTATATTTCTGATGATGAGTTCTACATCAAATGCAGCATGGATACATTATCATCAATATATTAATGACGACAAGCCAATAGACTTGCAACTGGCTGAAGACAGGGGAGGAAGACTTTACCAGCACTGAGATAAGCTGTGCTATGCAGGTATAGGGTCTTAACCCGCTTACAGTTCATAGAAGTCAGTGTGAACTGCGTAAAATAAGGCAATACCTTGGTAAGGCTCTAGCAGAATCAAGTGATGGAATCACAGCATAGCTTGCTAGCATTACTGTTATTTACTGTTTACGTTGCTGCAATGTCCAACGGCTCTGTGCGGAACTGGAACTCTGCTGAGTGTTGTGCAAATACAAGGATCTCTGCCAGGAACAGCTCAAGGTCCAACTGCTTTGGCAAATGAACTCTGGTGAGTCAGTTCTGATGGCCTCGGGGGTTACCAGCCCCAGCTGTTTTTCTCGCCCTGTGGATTATCCCTTGTCCCTCAGCAGGGTCGACCAGTGTCCCTTTGCCCCATTTACAGTCCAGCCGCTTTGCTCTGGCTCACTGAAGTTGGGCACTGGTGTGTTCAGAGGCAGAGATGTGCTGCCTGTGCTGGGAGGGGCACCAGCTGGGTGGTGTGGGGCAGGAAAAGCTTACACAGCTGCTGCAAAATTTGCAAAAGGGTGTCCTCTAGCAGCCTAAAAGGCAAGTGGCATTTGGAGGGAGTAATTCTACTCAGTCACTTTTCTGTATGTTTGCACCCTTTGTTTGTACAAGCAAAGAAATTGCCAAGTAAATCATGTAATCCTCCCCTAGTCACTGATTTCTTTGCAGCAGTCCTGGGAAGGATTCAGAGGAAGGAGAGGCAAGCTGTATGCAAAGGGCAAGTGGAGAGTGTTTCAGAGGAGGGTCAGGAGGCAGTGACAGCGGTTGGTGGCAGGATGGAAGGAAAAGGGGGAGGCAGGTTGTGGGGAGATCGCCATTGTGTGAGGAGGAGAACGAGAAGTCTGGGCTTGACTTGGAGAACTACTGGGAGGCCGTACATGGGTTTAGTTGCATTTTGTGTAAAGAAGAAAAAAAATAAATCGGTCAAAACTGTATCTGCATACATATTTAAGGAATGCATGTCAGGGCTCCAAGTCAAGACTCATGTAATGAAATGAATATACCTCGGACTTGGTGGCATCTAAAGTAGCACTTGCTGACTGCAGTCAGTACAGGTGTTACTGTGAGCTGAAGGTCACCAGTGTTACAGCTGACCTTATGTAAATGAAATGGTAAATAATGGAATGAAAATTCATTGCTTTTTACAGCGTAAACTCTTCTTGAGGGAATCCACAAGCTGATGGTTGGGTTATTTATGCAGTATTACAGGTAGTAGAGGGTGTATGTACAAAAGCTGTGTCTGCGTTCAGGCAGTCCATCAGTTGAAAAATAGGAATACAGTCACTAAGGATTTAGTGCCTTGATTGATGTAGCCAATTTTTAACTGTAACTACCTAATGTTAACACTTCCCAAAGAAGTAAAGGGGAACCAGAGTAATATTCTTTTGCTGTGGGTCATCAGCTAATTGTCGTGCATGATTTCCAGCACCATGAACATCTCTTGTGCAGTCATTTGTATCCTTTTTTTTTTTCCCTGCAGTGATACCTTTTAACTTTATGAGGGTGAAATATTTTATTCTAATCCAAGGTGAGGTTATTTGTGTATTTTAGGAATTTACATTCCAGAACTGCACACATTGTGTAAGGCATTGTCCTTGCCTGGGTGAGAAGATACTAGTAGCATATTATCTCTTGGTCTGACCTTTTCACTGTAGACACCAAACACATTCTGAGTGCTTTACTGCAGTTTTGCAGACTGGGAAACAGCAAATGAGGAAGTCAACAAACTTGTCCGAGGTGGCACAGCAGATGAGTGATAGGAGCCAAACCATAGCCTGTATATCTTAAACCCTGAAATCCCTGATGGCTGTCCCCGAAACATTAACACTTTTATTTCTATTAGATGCTGGAAGATGAATAAACAGTGAGGACTGTCTTGTTAGGTAGTGACTCCTGTTTTAAAGCGCACTGCTCAATTCCTTTGGTAGTATCTCCCATGTTAAATGAGTATTGTTTGTGTAATGCCATAGTTGATTGTGCAGACCAGCCCTTCAGCATCAGCAGTCAACAACTGGCTATAAAAAGGTTTTTATATTAAGAAAGTTGAGCTCTAAAAAAGTAAGGCTTGTCCCTGAAAATACAAGTGAGAACAATTCTAATAGTTGTGATTAGCCCAAATGATCAAGTTACTCCTCACTGTTACGAGCACGTATGTGGTTGTAGGTGCTCGACAAATCAGGCTCAGGCAACTAACTATATGCCTAAGTGATATGGAAAAACTAAGCATCAAATAGTCATCCTGCTTCTCAGAATCTTTAGTTGCTATTGTAGGGTTCAAATCTCTATAAACTGCAATAAATGGGAAACTGTCTGCTGATTTAATTGATGAAACTTTTAAGTGATCATAGACGTGATCTTCATAAGCACAAAGTGCTGACCTAGTTCTGCTCTCCCAGACACCCACCAGTAAAGCTTCCGCTGACTTCAACGCAAGGAGAGTGAGGCTAGCACCGAGTATTTTTAAAATGCAATTCCATGGCTGCTTTTTTCTTTACGCTTCTAATTGAATTTGTAAACAATCAAACCCATAAATATGTAGTACAGAAAATCAATAATACCATCTTTTAATACTTCAGAAGATTATTGCGGGGGGGGGGGGGGAAGAAAAAGAAAAAAAGAAAAGGATCATATGCAGTTTAATGAGTTTAACATTTTTCAATTCTCCAGGCAGGGCTGAATTGAACAGGTATCAGAGAAACAGCGTGGATATCACTGGTATGAGATTTATGCCATCAATGCTTGCTCCAGCATTGAATAACGTACTGTTAAATGATTAAATATCGAGGTTTGAACTTTGACACTTTCATAATATAACAAGATGGATGAAAAGGCAATAATAAATTAGGTTATGTTACAATATTTCATCCCACTTCGTTGACAAGCTTTGTTCTGTGAGATAGATTATTGTTCCATCTGTAACCTCAGCTCAGTGTCATATTTACAATGTTATAGTTAAGGATCACTTGCTGTTTTCAATATAAATGTATTTTTCAACAGATTCATAAAAGAGCCATTTAAAAATTTATCAGGACAGAACTTGGCATTAAAATTTCCAGTCCTAGAGTTACAGTTTCCTTTAAAATCAGGAAATGCTTAAATCACCATGGTATTGCGGGTTTTGTTGTTTTGGTTTAGGTTTTTGTTGGTTGGGTTTTTTTAAGATAGGTTGTGCTTAGAAGAGGTTTTTGCCAAAGCACAGCTTAAAGCTATTTGGAGACTATTTGTGACAGATCGCTTCTCTAGCACCAAACCAACCTCAAAATTTTCATCCAGCTTTTCTAGTTACACAGACCTTTGTGGCTGTCCTGAGTGGCTTTACATCTGCTTCCAGAAGACACTGCTGTTGCAGAGTGCTCTGTGACAAGCATGGGAGGTTGCAGTACATCCCAAGGCCTGCTGTACCTTTCATAGTCCCGAGAGATGCAAGAACAGAGACAACAAGCACTATATTGATAGCCTAGGATGTCTCAAAGCAGTGTGAGCACCCTGAGGCCACTAATAAGCCATAATTGCCTTGAATAGCCTCACCTGGGACCTTCACCCACACCCCAGGCACTCGGGAGCCCCTTTTAAACTCAGCCTGGAGCCTTTAGTTCCTGCCTGAGCTATGTTGTAGGTAGTGCCTGTTTCTGCTCCTGCCTGAGCTTGGGACCTGGACTGTAAGTAGCTATTTTCTTGGATGGACCCCTCAGAGCCGTGGTGTAACTTATCTCCTGTCCTGTCTTTGGCCCCATCTCCTTCTGCACTTGACTGGCCTCCCCCAGACCTGGTTTGTCACTTTGCCTTGTCTCAGACTGCTGATGGCCCTGTTATCAGCGCCTGGCTCTGCTCCTTCAGCTCAGATCTGATGGTGTGGAGTGCATTGCCTGTGCTGGGGTTAACCTTGGCTCTTGGCTTGCCTTCTCATAGAGAGCAGCTGGCTCTTGCTTCTCCCCAGCACCCTGAAATTGGTCTCTTTCCTTCACTTCCCCATCCCCCTTCACTTCCTGGACTAGCCACCCTTATTCAGTTATAAGCGTAAATCCACATAAGATGGTTTCATGGTACTTTGGGCTTGTCTTCTGCCTGGCCATTCACTAGATCTACAGGAATGATGAAGAGAGGGTGGCTGAAGAGCCATGTAGTCAACAAACTCTGTGCTTGCTTACCTGCCAGGGGATTTTTATCTCTCATCATAGCCAGACAGCAGTATTTCACCTGCGTGAGTTAGCCACTCCGTTAGTACCAAAGAAAGGGACAGGATTTCCACTTGAATTTGGAGCATCTGATCTTCTCCATCATAAAAGAGGCTAATGCTTAGGTACAAAAACCCAACCTAAAGGATGTGGTATGAGACCCCGCTACCTCCATACTTTCTGCTGATGGAAAAAATTTGTGTCCTTTCAGGATAATACTAGGTAATGATCTGTGTATGAAGATAATTTTGAAATACATGTAACTTGCTCGTGCTTGCCCCATCAGCTCTCAGTATCCCATGATCTTCATTCCCCTGTTAAAGAAAGGGCTGTATGGGCTTTGTTCAGATTTTGTGGCGGCTAAAAGCCACGAAGGAGTGTAGAGTTTGTCTGTTACAGCTGTAAACAACAAAACAAAATGACACACCACTTTCATGAGTAATAACTGAAGTCTTAGATACAGCTCATCTGTGGTTCAGCTCAGAGAAAGCATTAGGGGAAAAAAAACCCACAGCTTCGTGTGTTTTGTGATTTGCCATACATCTGATGCTGCTCACGGCTGCTGAACGGGTGTGACCACTGAAGTTTTTAAGGCTGTGCAGACACCTCTGTGACATTCATTAAAGAAAGTGTCATGGCTAATAGGAAAAAACACACCTGTTTGCCCTGGCATTGATCTCACTACTTGGGCATGCATGCACCACACTCCTTTTGGGCAGCTGAGATTCTCCAGAGCATTAGAGCTGGGACAAGGAGAAGCTGGTAGGGTAGAGGTGGTTGGGAAGTGGGAAGACCTGTATTAGATAGGGAAGTTGTGTGGCAGTCAAGGTATTTCGGCACCTTAGTGGTGAGCAGGGAAGCAGTCTGGACAGAAAGGAGGAGGAGACTTCACAGCTGGCTCCATTCTCTGCTGCTTCTCTTCGATGTCAGGGATGTAGATGTAATCAAGGTTACTGAGAAAATAATAAAATCAGCCTAATGTGCCAGGATAAAAAAATGCGGTGATGAAACACAGCCATAGGATGTCTTTTATTCCCAAACCTGGAGACCTCCCAACTTCAAGTAAGTATTGGAAGTATGATAGGCTTTGTGTTAAATTTGAGTTGAGCTGAGTTTGCAGAATCTCTGGGAGCAGACTTAAAGGTTCTGATTCAGAAAAGAGTGTGCATCTGCTTCACTCCCTCTCTCTGAAGGAAGCCTTAGTGCTCCAAGTATGTTGTTGAACTGGAAAATCCCTGTGTAGGAGAGGATGCAGAACAAGTTCTGTCTTCCCATGGTTTGCAGGTGAGGCATAAAGTTTCAAGCAGCATCACTGAAAATGTCCCTGCCTTTTCTCACGCTGAAGCCTTGTTGCATCCGATGAAGTAGCCTCAGAGCTAAGGCAGAACACCATTTGCCCAGGCTGGGAACCAAAGTACATGTGAAATAAAAATGATGGGGGCGGACTGCCACCCACATCTGGAGATTTGGGAGATTTTATTTGCTTGTCACTGAATGAGTGTTTGCAGAACCACTCCTGGGCTGTACTGTTTGTTGTTTACAGGAGAAAAGTCATTCTTTATTGGTACACAGAGGTTACAAAGCAGCAGCAGCTAGTAGTGTGTTGGGCTGCACCCTTTCTAAAAGTCACATTTTAGTTTGAAGGAGGGAGTTAATACTTTTGAAAGATGTTCATAGTGAAGTTTAATCAAGGAGGGAAAGGAAGAGGAAAAATAGTGACATTTATTGGAATAAATCAGGAGGGTTCAAACAGTGGGAGCTGAGAGCAGATGGAGGCAGGAGGGAAAATGAGATTGTAGGAAAAGGAGGGTCTGGGAACAGAGAGGAGTGAGAAAAGTATGGGCTGGAAGTGAGCAGAGAAGTTAGCAGCATGTTAAAATCAGATGTTGGAGAGAGGTTAGTAAACATCAGAGTCAAGAGCTGGGAATTTTCTGTGGAATCTGATGACTCCTTATTTCTGTCTCTGATAATACAGCTTATATGCCTGTTGTTGATTGATGGTACCCAGGTCGGCATCCTCTCCCCAGCATCCTTGGAAAACTGAGGAGCTCAGAGGGAGGAAGAGGCAGGGCTGAGGAGGAGGAGAAGCGGTTGAGTCCCAGTGTCCTTGAATGGCTCCCATTGGATCTGGAGGGAAAAGCTGACAGCCTGGCTCTTAATCTTGCTCCTGCAGCAGCGTTTGGCTGTTGGCCAGCTGGAGAGTGAATCACTGAGGCTGATACAGACTTTCAGCCTTCTTGCAAAAGCTTTTAAATAGTTTTCTCTTCGATGTGCATCAGATAAGGCCAGGGCTCCTGCCTGCCTGCCTGCACGCTCTTTGGGTTTCTCTCTCTTTCTGAGCTGAGATCACATTAGAAAAAATGACTTGTAAAATGACATCCAAACTTAGTTTCTTTGTTACTCTTGTATTAAATTTTCTCTACTACTGTATATTCCTCGCTGCCAGGATGGGAAATTCACTCAGTAATGTGATATTCAGCTGTGGTATTTTTGCTTCCTACATCACCATGAGTTTCAGGGCTCCTGCCTTCTACACTTGGCCTGACAGGGAACCGCGAGACAGCAAATGCTTCATGGCTGGTGGGGGTTCACAGTACCCACACAAGTAAAGCTTCATTTCCATTGTAAAACAAAGGTGCTTCAAAACCACGCAGAGAAGAAGTGCTCTGAGGAAAGGAGGTGCACAGTGGGGGAAAATGCCTCCTGGTTTCAGGTTCTTGGTGTGTTTTAAATATGGTGAAGGTGTACCAGTGCATGGCTGGGCTTCGTGTAGGTCACTTGCTCAGGTGCCAAAAAAGCATGATTGTGCTGCCAGTACCTGCTGCTGGCACACAACAAATGCGTCTCTTTAATGAATTTTGGAGCTAGGAGGTAATTTCATGTGAGAAGGCTGAACAGGCTTACCTTGCAGAAAGCTGTAGGAGGGCAAGAAACACACAAAAGCCAAATAGGGAAGGGAAGGAAAGGGAAAAGAGGAAGAAAAAAAGAGGAGGAAAAATCTTTATTCCCCAGATTTTATGAGCCCTCATGGATTTTGTGGCAGGGAAGCCTGCGTCATGTTGGGAATGTAGCAACTTTGATCTTTGTCCCACTCATACGCTAGCATTTCCAAGCTGATGGCAGGGCAGAATTGGCTCCTACGTAAGATTATGTTCTGTTGGCCTTTTAGGTGACAACAACTATCTCCATTGATCATGGTATGTGTATGTTAAAAGAAAAAAAAAATACATTTCTTGTTTTATTATTCTTCGTAAGCCAGCAGCATCAAAGGAACAGGCTGCCCTCACTGCTCTCACAGCTGCTGCCTGTGTCTGTGCTGTATATATGCTAAATTAATTGGAAAAACAGGGACAAAAAGGCATTTAGTTCGGGTCAACCAGTTGGACTACAGCAAATGCATGACAGGCTTAATCATTGTCTTTTGCCAAAGAGCAGGTTGGCAGGGGCAGGCACTCCAACCCCTCCTGATGAAATTTGGACTTTTTCCAGTGCCTTTGGAGGCGGGATGCTGTAAGAGAAAGGTCTCCACACAGAGCCCGGACGCTGTCATATCAACAGGGGGGGGGATGATGGGGAGGGTAACGGCAGGTTATTTATCTTTTGTCAGCTGTGAACTCAGCGTTCAGCCTTGGTTCATCACAGCTTCACACACATAGCCTGAGAAGGCACCAAAGCTCTCCCTTTGCAAGAATGAGGTAGTTAATTAATGTGGTCATGTTAAAGGCATCAGCCTCTGGTGCCATGCTAAAAACAAACATAAGCAAGCAATCTTTCTTCCTTTGTCTCCAAGTTTTATCCATCTTAGGGAAGGGACATCAACAAAAAGCTGCTCCAAAGGACCCAGCTGTCTTAATGGCTTACAAAGTTTGGGTCTTCTGACATGACTTCTGTGTACATGTGCAATCTTACACTTGCAGGGATAGTGAGCTGGCCAATGAAGGGAGCAGGTGCAGTGTTGCTCTCCAGACTTGTTTTTCCAATAGCCACATGGTTTTGGAGACGTAAAAGATTCAGCATCTGAGTATGTCTTCCATATTGCAGCAAGAATGAATATGTGGTATACAGGGTGCATATTTCACACTAATTAAAGTTATTTTCTGCTGAACTCCATGGGGAAAGGGTATTGAGGGATTTAAAGATTAAGCTAAATATAAACTTATGTTAAAATTGGTCAGAGAAATGTTGCTAATAATGGGTACAGAGAAGAATTAATTTCCTATCCTTTTTCTTTCCAGGCAGTTGACTTTAGTGGAGGTTATTAAACGTGCAAGCCAGTTGCTATTCTTCAAGAAATGAATGTGTTACCTTTACAGTATTTTTCTTTATTCTATAGGTAACCTGGCTGTTTTTTGTTTGTTTTTCTTTCTTTTTTCTTCCAGGCCTTCTGCCTTATCTAGTAGCCCGACATACTCAGAGCTTCCGTTCCTTAGAATTTCCCCGCACCGAAATCCTGCTGCAACATCAGAGTCTCCCTTCAGCACCCCTCACCCATACATTAACCCTTACATGGACTACATCAGGTCCCTGCACAGCAGCCCGTCCCTTTCCATGATCTCGGCAGCCCGTGGGCTCAGCCCAACAGACGGTGGGTTAAGACAGGCTTCTTGTTTTCTGTCATTGTAGCAACTTAAGTTATATTAATCTTGTCAAAATTTTTTCCCCCTTGTTCAAAGCAGCTTCAGCAGGTTTGTCAGACATATTCATTATGTCATAAATGTTTCAATACTTCATCAGCCGATCATGGCTCATTTGTACATCTCACAAATGTTGAAACTTCAGGGAGAAGGGGGAAAAAAAAAAAGAAAAGGCCCTGCCTCATTCAAAATTTAAGCTGGAAGGGTGGTGTATGTCTTGTGATATCTTTTGTTTGTGGAGGTGACCCAGGGTGTGATTCTGATCTCCCAAGAAATCGCTTTATCTGCACTGAATCGAGCCATATTCTTCATGAGTGTACATCAGTGTATAACCATGGAGTTCTTCAGGTGTGAAAAGCTTATTGATTGAAATAGTATTTTTCAATCATAGAAAGCATGCATTGAGTTGTTGTATTTAGTCAGTAGTTCTGTTAAAGTTATGTAGAATTATTTCTAGTTTATCCTAGTCAATGATACGGCCAAATGAAATGATGCTGATGTAGAAGAAGTGGCTGATGATCAGGACTGGCCCCTTCTGTTTAAATGGTGGGCAGTACACTTGAAATATCAGTGCTTTAGGTCTTGGTGTGACCATGGCTATTACTTTCCAGGTTATTTCGGTTGAAGCGATCTCCTGTGATCACTCTTGTCATTACTCTGGCATATTTCCGATTCATTTAAATGGGAGTTTTGCCGAAGTGAGAAACGAATAAGAGTTGCAGAAAGGTTCAGTCTTGTTAGCAGTGGGTTTTTCAATAATGGATAAGCAGTTTGACATTTCAAAATTGTAGCATTTGCTGAAGAGAGCTAAAATATAACATACTTGGAAACAAATATGTAGTGAAGTTAATTAAACTATTATTTTAACTATGGGAAAGATCTTTCTAGTGTGTGCAGAAACTTACCAGAGTTCAGCTGCCTTTAGCTGAATTTGAAAAATGAGTGGTACACCCTATCCAAATGGATAACTAATTAATCCTCGCTTATAAGAACATATACCTTTACAGTTAATCCATTAGTTATGGGCACATATTTTTATGAGAATGAATTTTAATGACCTATTGTCAGTCAAGGCATATGGCATGCACATAGAGCTTTCCTAGCAGCACTTTGGTTGTTGTATGAATCCTTGCTAATTCTACTCTTTTTGTTATGAAAAAAATTACTGTTTTGAAGGAACAATTTCAATGCTCAGAAATATATGCTTTTAACTCTGGGAGCACTGGAGCTTTTGATATAGGATAAACATGATAGAGCTGTAACGTAATGGCATAAATTGGGAAAATTCTTGCTATGTATGTTTGGGCTTTTCACAGAAGCTAATATGCAGAGTGTTTTGCTGTCTTTCCTTTGATAATCTTCAGATCACATTCCTGCAGAATTTCATTTATGCTTAAGGTATGCTCCAGTCGCACACACAAATAGAGGAGGGAAGGAAACCACCTGTCACGCAACCATATGACATTAACCTGTGTGTGTTCTTGGTCTCAGGTACACAACACTGAATTCGCTTGCATAGATGTAGGCACCTAGTACTATCAGAGATACGTTGGGGTATCTGAGCTGGCACCCAGCTGAAACTCCAGAAGGGCAGAGATCTCCTAGAGGTGCTTTGCCATATTCACCAGGCCAGTGGTTATCTCTTTTGAAGTCTAAGTTGTCTCAGGGTACAGTTTGGTTCCAGATTCTGGCCTTTTAGGTCTCTACAGAATAGAGATCTGTAATCTGGGTGTGCTGTTTTGCCATTGTAGTCCAGTGAGTTATCTAGGTACTGAAGTCAGTGGAGCCTTGGAGAACTATTCAGTTCACCCAAATACAGACACCTGCACGTTACCAGCTGAGTTAGGAGCTTCATCATAACTGCAGTGGTACTAAGATTCATCTGTCTACAATGCTGGTGTTCTGTGTCAGTTCAGCTCTATGAAATACCTTGCCTTAGCCTTAACTCCAGCTGCCACTTCAGAAAGGCAGTGTTCTCCTCTAAGGCCTGTTTCGTACCTGCCAGCCTCACGTAGATGCCGTGGATACCCATAGGTTTTCAGATGGCCTGAGACACCTGGGCATGGACAACACATCTGAGGATGCTCTGTAATAACACTCGTCCTCTGAGCTTTGATTACTGACTGTATACACAACCTTAGCCTTTTATAAATACGAGCTAAACTTGCTATCTTAAGCTTCTTTGGGTTTTAAACAAATATGTGTTACTTCACATTTCCTCTAGGCTCATGGCTCATCTTTGGTCAGTTGCCATAGCCCAGGGGTTGTGCAGCACCTTGTGAAAATACAATAACTTGATTGAGGCATTGGAGATTCTTCAGTAAAACAACATGCTCACTGAAAAGCTGTTACATTTGTTCTCTAGGGTCCGTAGTTTGTTGCGTGATCAGTCATGTATATAGTGAAATGTTTTTTTCAGGTGTACGTTCCTGGGATCAGGTAGCCCAAGTCATGGCTTGGGCGCTACTAAGAATGCAAATAAACCCCCCTGATATTTAAAGGGGTACATGCACATAAATGTGCTAATAACATAAAGGGCACCGTGGCTTAAGTCATATAGCATTAAAACTTTGAAGACTTGAAAGTTGTTATTGTTCTTCTGAAAGTCATAGTGAGATTTCTCTTGCTACCCTAATTGCTTTAGGCCAGTTAGATAATTAGGTCAGTGTACTATTGGGCTCAGTCTGTCAAGTCACAGACCTGGGGATGGCCAGGAGCCAAAACAATCTGGAACATAACAAAGAGCAGTTTCATATACACTGCAAGTCTTGCCAGCTGTAATGGATGACCGCCACAGCAGCAGTAATAGTGGTGTCTTCTGTCTCGTCGCTCCACCTTACCTAGCAGAGCTGGTGGGCCAGGGGTGGCCGAGCACTCCTGTGAGTAACACAGAGGGTGTGGGGCAGGTTGTTGGTGTGTGTAGAGCAGAGTGCTCAAACGGAGCTCAGCAGTGCTCGCAGTGCAGAAACAAATGCCGCCTCTTGTAAATAAAGCAGGGGCAAAACTGAAGCTACCCAGGAGGGAATTCAGGGCTTTGGGCCTTCCCATTTGCCCTTCATTTACCCTTCATGGAATACATCATTAGTAGGCTAATTTTTTATGTTTGAAGAAGGTAGTAAGGAATGATCTTTAAAGAGCACCAGAGCATTTCTTAGCGTATGGAACATTTAGTAATGCCATTATGTGCTCACTGTGTTTTCTGAAGCAGTTAATTTTAAAGTTTTCAGCCAGTGTTATTGTTAGTTAACCCAGACACTTATGTCAGAAAGCTCAGGAAGTATTTTCAGTGTGTCTGGAAAGATATGATGGTTGCCTACTGCTGTAAAACTTTGAAAATCAGTGATTCAGTCTGAGTTACTCCTCTTTTAAAATTTTGTCTGAATATTTTTTTGCTGTCTTACAGAAAGTGGGTGGTGACTGAAATAGATTATATATAATTGAGAATTCAACTGGTAATTTGGAAAAAGTACCAACAACCTTTAATTTCTCTCTGCTCATTTTTTATGCCATTCCTGTTCCGGTTTGATGTACTTTTTATTTTTCTGAACCTTTCCTGAAATTGTTTATATTTAACATTATAACATCAAAAGCACATTCTTCCATTTTCTTTGGTAAAAATAAAGACACTTTAGAAATCTGCTGCTGAATAAACTTTTCTCCAAGCTCCAGTGCCATGTTTGGTGTAAATATTCCTTTTAGTGTAAATATTGATTCTTTGCTTCTAAGGTTTGCATTTAGGATCTGATTCTCTGTAACATTACATTCTGATAAATGTAAGTTATCCTTTTTAATAATACTGTGTAAGTAACAGTATTCAAGTTATCGTGGGAAATCAAAGAATTTCAGCTTAAAATTTTATTTCCATTCAAGATTCAGTTGCTGGGGTCAAAGAAAAATCTCATTAAATATTATGAAAGAATATAAAAGTAATCTGTTGGGGTGTAGCCCATTAACCTGGGGAACTTGGAAGTGTTTTAGGCAGACTTATGTACCATCTTCTGGTGAGCAGAGTGTAAGGAAATGTTAACTGTTTTGCGAGTGAGACAAGTAGAGAGCAGGGAGGAAGGCTGCTCACCTCTGGTCACATAGCAAGTCAGAGTCAGGGTCAAGGAGATGGAGCCCAGCTTATCTTATCAGTATTCACACAAGCCCATGATATAACCCTCTACTTACTGGAGCATCTGAAGCCTGCTGACATGAGATGATACTAAAATTATGTGGATTTTTGTTTGTCCAGAGTTGCCCGTTAACTTGATGGCATGCTTGAAAATTGCAGGAGAACAGAAAGCTTGCATATTATTTTTACGGGAGTCATCAGAGGAGGAGTGCATCACTCATCTCCCTGGTGGGATGCAGAGCCTATGTAGTCTGTGGTTTTGACTCTGCAAAAATGCTTGCATGTCAAGGACACTTGTATATGAACTTTGAGTCATGGGATGGCCACATTCATTGACTTCAGTCTGTCCTCCCAAAAAACTGCCCCTATCTTGTCAATTGACAAACAGCATTTGTCCTGAAAACGTGCTTTGTCCTTGTTTAAACCTAAACTTATACACAGACTACCACCATGAATGAAAATCTTCTGGTCCTCTAAGCAGAGACTCCAG